>NW_027453868.1:0-132008 GCF_040206685.1 Ascaphus truei | reverse complement strand
CGTGGGATGTGTGTGGTGTGCAGTGGGGTATTGTGTGTTTGTGGAGAGGGAGTATTATGTGTGGGTGAGGGGGAGAGATGGGGGTATGAGAGATAGATGGGGAGTATCGCAAAGGTTGATAGTGAGGGGTTCTGGGGGAGATATGAGGATGATGATGAGAGGTGCTGGAGGAGAGATGATGATGATGATTTTACCCGTGCGGCCCAAATTTTTTTTCCTTGGAGCATTTTGGCCCTTCTCGCTTTACGAGTTGTGCAGGCCTGGTCTATAGTATTTCAGAAGGAGGGAAGGCGCACACACGCTGCAATACACTTGCTGAAGCCTGAGCTTTTTAATGGCTTTGCAGGGTATGCAGCGGGCGCGGTTTGGGGGCGTGGCAATGAATATTTGGAGGCGTGGCAATAACGTTCCGGCGCGGACGTCACTTCCCTACCTCACATCCCGATCCACCGGCATTTTTTCAGATGCAGCATCTGAAGCACTGTGCAGACAAGAAGAAAAATGCACACAATGCGCACCAGAGATTAAAATATAGTAAATTATTTATTAATAAAACAAGAAATAACCGAGGGGATCCAACCCCACCTCAGTACATATGCGTCACAGATCCGGGTTCGGTTACAATGAACACAAACCACATGAATAATCAAATATAACTAAATGAAACTAAATCTATAAACAACATGACAAACGGTATATAAAATAATAAAAAGGAAGACAGTGTTCAATAAAAAAAAACTTTAACAAAAAAAAAATGGCAGCGATTCCCCGTGGTCCCGGGGGTGATGTGAGGTGCAAGGGAGGTGAGGTGCAGGGGTGATTGGAGGTGCAGGGGGGGGTGATTGGAGTTGCAGGGGGGGAGAGTGATGTGAGGTGCAGGGGGGGAGAGTGATGTGAGGTGCAGGGGGGAGAAGGATGTGAGGTGCAGGGGGCGTGGGATGTGTGTGGTGTGCAGTGGGGTATTGTGTGTTTGTGGAGAGGGAGTATTATGTGTGGGTGAGGGGGAGAGATGGGGGTATGAGAGATAGATGGGGAGTATCGCAAAGGTTGATAGTGAGGGGTTCTGGGGGAGATATGAGGATGATGATGAGAGGTGCTGGAGGAGAGATGATGATGATGATTTTACCCGTGCGGCCCAAATTTTTTTCCTTGGAGCATTTTGGCCCTTTTCGCTTTACGAGTTGTGCAGGCCTGGTCTATAGTATTTCAGAAGGAGGGAAGGCGCACACACGCTGCAATACACTTGCTGAAGCCTGAGCTTTTTAATGGCTTTGCAGGGTATGCAGCGGGCGCGATTTGGGGGCGTGGCAATGAATATTTGGAGGCGTGGCAATAACGTTCCGGCGCGGACGTCACTTCCCTACCTCACATCCCGATCCACCGGCATTTTTTCAGATGCAGAATCTGAAGCACTGTGCAGACAAGAAGAAAAATGCACACAATGCACACCAGAGATTAAAATATAGTAAATTATTTATTAATAAAACAAGAAATAACCGAGGGGATCCAACCCCACCTCAGTACATATGCGTCACAGATCCGGGTTCGGTTACAATGAACACAAACCACATGAATAATCAAATATAACTAAATGAAACTAAATCTATAAACAACATGACAAACGGTATATAAAATAATAAAAAGGAAGACAGTGTTCAATAAAACGGGATAAAGGAATCCTGGATTGGCTAAAAATATAGCTAAACAGCTGCCTGAGGCTGACAGGGGGAGACGGAGATTTACACTGAAGCCCAGAGCGGGTTCCGCGGCGAACGTATTGGGATCCGGACCGCGCCACCGCAGAGATGTTACCACCGCCCGAGCTCCCTGCAAACGCCATCTCGGCCTGTCAGAATACGCGCAGAGTGACCTGTCGTGACACGTCGGTTTATGTGTCTTTTTCAGTACAAAAACTTGTGATCAAACTTACCAGAGTGCTGTCTCCTGATCTCGTGCTTCAAACGGAATCGTGTGGTTTATTATTGCTTTATGGGACAAGCACCCAATTTTTTCTACATGCAACTGGAGTGCCGGCTGCTTCTGTGGAATATATATATATATAATTATATATATGCCAGGCCAGGACGCAAGATGCAAAACCTGCGCAATACTCTACACAGCGGACACAATACAAATACCACACAGGAATCGGGAATACAAAATCAGAGGAAGGTTCACCTGTTCCTCCAGCAATGTCGTGTTCCTCATCATGTGCATGAAATGTCCAGGGGGCTGCTACTACATAGGTGAGACGGGGCAGGGGCTAAACAAGAGAATGAACCTGCATCGCACAGCATCACACGCGGAACAAGAGACAGTCCTGTCGGCGAACATTTCTCTGACTCTGTCCATAAGATGGACGATCTGGGGGTTGCCATACTCAAAGTTAATCTTAAAACACCGAAATAGAGATGGTTGCACGAATAGAAATATATGCAACTGTCCGGGACACTTAGCGGTGGCCTAAACAGAGATCGAAATTTTATGAGTCATTACTGACACAAGTGAACTCTCTTCCCATGAGCGCTAAAGGCCATGTCTGTACATACTGTGCTATATGTATGCACACACAGCTGTCTCTTACACATACAAATACTCCTTGTTTTTCCATCCCTATACACCAATAGGGACCACATAGTATCTACACACACTTTTAGTTTTGCTACAATCTCTCACATTTCCACACCTACCCACACAATTTATATTAACTCCCACTCCACACACACACCTTTTGTAAAGCACTGTATAAACTGTGGGCTCTCCATTCATTTATATTCACACAGATACACACACACACACACACACACACACACACACACACACACACACACACTCTTACATCACTAACTTTCAGGAACCATTTAACACCTCTAGCCATAAATCACATTCACACAAGGGGGGGGGGAGAAGAGACAAGCACAGATAACATTCCAAGAGACACTGTTTTTAAGTATACCCTTTGCTTGCTTCATTCATTGTAACATCGCCAGAAGAAGAGATCAGCGTATCTCGAAAGCTCGCACAAATAAAAGCATTTCGTTAGCCACAGAACGGTATAGTCTATTTATTTTTTGATTATATATATTTATATATATATATATATATATATATATATATATATATATATATATATATATGTGACACAAAGTATACCGCATCAACACAGTGCGTCACTGTTGCCCAGAAACTGTCTTGATTTATGATATAATAACAATGGACAGTGGTGCTAAAGGATAATGGATATGTATTACAACGAAAAAAGCATCCTTATGAAGAAGCACACGGGCATGCCAAGAAAGTGATAACAATACAAATGTATTACTGTGGGTTAAAAACAAGGGAAGAAAAATTGATAAAAGAGGAGGGGGACTCACATCTACCAAACATGTATTCCGTGAGGCAAAGAACAGCAAAAGTAATCACCAGCACAAGCAGCTCTGATCCAAGCATGCACATATACCTCTACACACAAGCAGCTCTGATCCAAGCATGCACATATACCTCTACACACACAAGCAGCTCTGATCCAAGCATGCACATATACCTCTACACACAAGCAGCTCTGATCCAAGCATGCACATATACCTCTCCACACAAGCAGCTCTGATCCAAGCATGCACATATACCTCTACACACAAGCAGCTCTGATCCAAGCATGCACATATACCTCTACACACAAGCAGCTCTGATCCAAGCATGCACATATACCTCTACACACAAGCAGCTCTGATCCAAGCATGCACATATACCTCTACACACACTGCAGCTCTGATCCAAGCATGCACATATACCTCTACACACAAGCAGCTCTGATCCAAGCATGCACATATACCTCTACACACAAGCAGCTCTGATCCAAGCATGCACATATACCTCTACACACACTGCAACTCTGATCCAAGCATGCACATATACCTCTACACACAAGCAGCTCTGATCCAAGCATGCACATATACCTCTACACACAAGCAGCTCTGATCCAAGCATGCACATATACCTCTCCACACAAGCAGCTCTGATCCAAGCATGCACATATACCTCTCCACACACTGCAGCTCTGATCCAAGCATGCACATATACCTCTACACACACTGCAGCTCTGATCCACGCATGCACATATACCTCTCCACACAAGCAGCTCTGATCCAATCATGCACATATACCTCTACACACAAGCAGCTCTGATCCAAGCATGCACATATACCTCTACACACAAGCAGCTCTGATCCAAGCATGCACATATACCTCTCCACACAAGCAGCTCTGATCCAAGCATGCACATATACCTCTACACACAAGCAGCTCTGATCCAAGCATGCACATATACCTCTACACACAAGCAGCTCTGATCCAAGCATGCACATATACCTCTACACACACTCCAGCTCTGATCGAAGCATGCACATATACCTCTCCACACAGGCAGCTCTGATCCAATCATGCACATATACCTCTACACACATGCAGCTCTGATCCAAGCATGCGCATATACCTCTACACACAAGCAGCTCTGATCCAATCATGCACATATACCTCTCCACACAAGCAGCTCTGATCCAAGCATGCGCATATACCTCTACACACAAGCAGCTCTGATCCAAGCATGCACATATACCTCTACACACAAGCAGCTCTGATCCAAGCATGCACATATACCTCTACACACAAGCAGCTCTGATCCAAGCATGCACATATACCTCTACACACAAGCAGCTCTGATCCAAGCATACACATATACCTCTCCACACAAGCAGCTCTGATCCAAGCATGCACATATACCTCTACACACAAGCAGCTCTGATCCAATCATGCACATATACCTCTACACACAAGCAGCTCTGATCCAAGCATGCACATATACCTCTACACACAAGCAGCTCTGATCCAAGCATGCACATATACCTCTACACACAAGCAGCTCTGATCCAAGCATGCACATATACCTCTACACACAAGCAGCTCTGATCCAAGCATGCACATATACCTCTACACACAAGCAGCTCTGATCCAAGCATGCACATATACCTCTACACACAAGCAGCTCTGATCCAAGCATGCTCATATACCTCTCCACACAAGCAGCTCTGATCCAAGCATGCACATATACCTCTACACACACTGCAGATTTGTGCACATAACGTAAGGAGATAGCTGTTGTTGTAAAATAGTAATTGCAGAAATGGAGGCAATAAATGCTCGAGTATTAAAGATGTAAATACATCACCATTAAAGCGTAGGTGTGAAAGGCCAATTTACAGATAGCCAAGGCCTCCTGTCATGGAAAAGGGTAGGGGTCCCACTCCACAGACTCTCACTCCAACGCGTTCCGACTAAAACGGTCTTCTTCAGAGAGAAGAAGATTATATATATATATATATATATATATATATTTTTTTTGCATGTCATTTCCCAGAATCCCTTGCTGCAGTGGAAGTGCTGTATGCTGGTGATAATGGGGAAAGGAGGGGTTGCAGACCTGCCTAAGACATGCAGATGAGCATACAGTTGTATTTGCATATTTGCTTTCCTGTGGAGGGTTTTTGTCACTTTTTTTACTCACCATAACTTAACTCAGTATTATGGTATAGCCTATCCCATAGCCTCTTTGCATACCCAGTTAAATCAACCCCACACTGATGAGACCCATTAAGGTCGAAACAGCTGTCTGTGGGTGGTTTTCTGGGTATGCACCTTAACCCTGGCTGTGCTCAAAGCTGTGACCATGCAGCAAGCTTAAGCCTATAGGGAACCATGTTAAAAATGGTTTTTGAGGCAAAAAGTGACACTGTGTGCTCATTTGCATGTCATTTCCCAGAATCCCTTGCTGCAGTGGAAGTGCTGTATGCTGGGTGATAATGGGGAAAGGCGGGGTTGCAGACCTGCCTAAGACATGCAGATGAGCATACAGTTGTATTTGTATATATATATATATATATATATATATATATATATATATATATTATATGAAACCAGGTGTCCCACCAAGGAGACAAAAAACAGCACTCAAGGTATATTGCAAAAGTGTATTTGAAAAAAAGCAGGCACATATAAATCCAACGTTTCGGTCCTGTATAGGACCTTCCTCAGGGGCGTGAGGAAGGCCCTATACAGGACCGAAACGTTGGATTTATATGTGCCTGCTTTTTTTCAAATACACTTTTGCAATATACCTTGAGTGCTGTTTTTTTGTCTCCTTGGTGGGACACCTGGTTTCCTGTAATTTTTGTTGAACAAGCACTTATTTCTTTGGAGCCTTTGAAGTGCCTGCTGTTATCTATATATATATATATATATATATATATATATATATATATATATATATATATATATATATATATATATATAATCAAAAAATAAATAGATGATATTATTTTTTTATTATTTTATGATTATTGAAGCTCGGCTAACACGGTACTTATACCTCTACACATATACCTTGAGTGCTGTTTTTTGTCTCCTTGGTGGGACACCTGGTTTTATATATATATATATATATATATATATATATATATATATATGTGTGTGTAAATATATGTATGTGTGTGTAAATATATATATGTGTGTATGTATATATATATACATATATATATATATATATATGTATATGTGTTCGTGTGTGTGTGTCATACAAGAATCTATTATTATCTAAAATCAGTAACATATGTGATCTATTATGCCATTACCAATTGGACTGTAGGACTATAAAACCATTACGACTGAGTTGTAGCATTATCCTCTGATGAAATCAGCCGTGTGCTGAAGAAACACGTAGGTACATTCTTCTCGTTGCTATTGCCACACTATCCGTCTTGACGCCGGAAGGGAAGTTGGTACGCGAACAAGGCGAGACACCGGAATTACAGAGTGGAATCACAACTGCATACTACAGATTGCCGGAGGACCACACTGCAAGGGGCGCAGCCTATCGAGTTTCCCGGTCATCGTCCAAAGTCTGGAGCTGCGGATTGACCACCGGATTGACCACCGGATTACCACGGAGCACGAGCCTGTCTCATACAACGCTTTTACCAAACGGATGTTTGTGAGTTTGTTATTTTTATCTTGTCCAGGAAATGAAATTGTTAAACCGAATTTACACATGGAGCGGGCGCTTTCTCTTCTTTTTTTTTGTTTAGGTATCTATCGAGGAGGTGGTTGTTTCCCCGAAGAGAGCTGCCAGGACTCCAGAGGATGCCCGAATTGGATCCTTTTATGATTGAGTTATAACATAGCTATTAGAGCTAAGTTTCTGGACTGTTATTGTGTTTAGGCATAGTGTTTATTATTATTTTATTACAGCTACTTTTTAGTTATTAATTCTGGCCACTAATTCTCACTGCCACTATAATCTTTCTCTAGCCACAACCAAATTGCTATATCAGCTATATTATTTATTGGTTATACCAGGGGAGCTCGCGCCCCCACCCCCTCCTTTACCTTGATGCGGCGTCACGTGACCGGCAGCGGCATTTGACGAGGGTGACGTCACATGACCCCGCGGCGTAATTTAACACCGCGTTGCCATGGACACGAGTGACGCCGGCAGAGTCAAGGTAAGTAATAGCATTGCAGAGGCCTCACGCGATCCCCCGGCATTTAATTTTAATGCCTCGAGGAAGTGCGCGGGGCCTCTGCAACCGCCCGTGGGCCTCCCCCCCCCCCCCCGAAAAATCTCCCGCCCTCCACTTTGCGCACCTCTGGGTTATACCATATATATACACACGCACACACATATATACACACACACACACACATACATATACACACACGTGTATGTGTGTATAAAACAGACAATATATATACATATAGTATGATATACAGTAGCGACATATCTTATTGAACTAAATACCGGCGGCATGCCGGGATCTGCCCCAGCTGCCGCCAGTAATGCACGCGCGCCGCCGCGTTCCCCCACTCACCCCCCCTCCTCCATCGCGCGCAATTTACACACGCTTCCGGACCCCTGTACCCCTTCTGCTCTGCCACTCTGCTTCCCCGAACCCCCGCTTACCTTAATGTCATCTCCAGGGGTGTCGGGGAAGCCTGGGGAAGCCGGGGAAGACGGGGAAGCCGGGCGCGCATGTGACTGTGACGTCACAGTGCGCCGCCACGCGCCGCGGCTACCCGCTTTTCAGCCACATACAGCCAGCGGCTTTTGCTCGAATAAGAGCTGCCGCTGCTGTATATATATATAAACATACTATATGTGTATGTATGTATATGTGTATATATATATATATATTGCACGCGCACACACACATATAACGTTTTATCCAACTTTTTCATTTATCATTTGTAGAGAAAATGAACAATGTCGCCAAAAGCGCTATTTTTCAAAATGTAGCATCTCTACTAATTAGTGTAAAATGATACTTCATATAAAGCAGGTTATGGGACCCAGTATAAAATGACCTTCATGTCTCTTATCACATCCCAGTATATGGATATCTTCTATTATCACAAGCTGCTAACATGTGACAGGGCTCAGGGTCTGAGCCCAGAATGTGACATATTGAACATTCTCATTCTAAATTTCAAAAAATATTGTGTTGATTTCTGACCTGACTGCCGTGGTTACAGCTCAACCACTCTGTTCTACTGCATGTCACCACTTTCTGCCACAACCAGCTGACGGTGGATCTGCAAGGAGTTCAACGCTCATTGGCATCACATCTGTGGCTTGGTTAACGTATCATTTCTCCAGCTTTTTATTGTATTGTTTTTAAATAGATTATATTTATTTAGTTGAATAGATTATATTTCTTAGTACAATAGATTCTATTTATTAGTTTAATAGATATTTATTTAGTTTGATACATTATATTTCTTAGTTTAATAGATCATATTTGTTAGTTAAATAGATTATATTAACTAGTATTTAAGTCTCCCCCTCAGAGCCCCATTAGATAAATATTTTAGGACCCTTGTGCATATTTCACATCTTTTCGGAGTCGCTTATTTTTTAGACCCTCGGAGCCGAAACCTAAAGGGGTCAGCTAAGAAAGTTCGGATCAAGAGGAGCCACACAGCTTAAAGACAGAACATTTCCAAGGGAGATGGAGACAATTTGGGTAAGATCTGATTAAAGGACAACCTTTGGGGAAGGAAAGGGTGATGGGGGAGTGTAAGAGGGGGGTGAGAGAGCAAGGTGGTGTGTCAGATTGGGGCAGAGCAAGAGAACGCAAAAATGATGGGGATTTGCTGCATACCAAAAAAAACAATTAGTGATACTTTTACCAGTGCCCCTTAGTCTCAGGGAAGACCGGCATTTCGTCCAATGTATACAATAAGATTGATGGAAAAGGGCACACAGATTTGAATAAAAAAAGATAATTTATTGTGCCACAGACTACAATGTTTTGGCTGCTGGCCTTTCTTTGCTGGATTTAGTGGGTTTAGCCACTTTACCTGGAGAAGACCAGCAGGCCGAAATGTTGTAGTCTATGGCAGTGCAAGAGAAAACAGGTTGGGGGGGGGGTGGGTTCTCGCAAGGTCGCCGACCCATGGGTGAGGGTCCCCGGTGGAAACTAGTCCTGGACCCCGGGAAAGCTGTCTGTGGCCCATACAAGCTGAGTAACATGTAGAAAGGACACATGTATGTTCAGAATGAGTTAGCATGGTATTTTGAGAGGCATCATAGCAGGTCAGTGCAAGTCAGGGCAGAGCACTGCAAGGTCAGTCAATATGAGTATGAGGAAGGGTCCGATGGAGGAGTTGGAGGGTCCCAGAATATCTCTTAAAGCAGGGGTGTGCAAATCGAGGGGCGCGACATTTTCTTGGGAGGAGGGGCTCGGCGCTTACAGTGGCCCCTCGCTCTTCCCCACAGCATTTAAATTAAATGCCGGAAATCGCGCGCAAGTCCTCTGTAAGTTCCCTTTCCTTGTCTCCGGCGGCTTCTGGCGACAGCAACGTGGCGTCACATGATGTGGCATTGCCATAGCAACGTGATATCACATGACGTCGTTACATCAGAACGTCGGAGACAAGGTGGGGAGGGGGGAGGGGGGAGGGGGGAGCAGGGAAAAAGGTTGCGCAACCCTGTCTTAAAGCATTGTCTTGCATACAGATCAGAGGCCAAGAATGGATATGGATATCCGATGTGAAGCCGGAAATAAGACAGAAAAGACCGTTTCGGGAGAAGAAGGTGAGTGATGAAATAGCCGTCACTGTGTAACTCTTCCAATTACCTGCAACTTCATGCAGAGAAATAGCAACGCTTGTTTTTAACGTGTTAAGCGCCTAATGGGGAATTCAACTGCTGAGAGGTTAAGGGAGTTACTCACCAAACTCAGCGACGTTTCTGTGTCTCTGTGATAACTCCCCTAGGACATGCCTGAAAACCAGAGGTTACTCAATGTATTTTTGATAAATAGAAATATGACCTTCTGGGGAGGGGTACATAATGGGTACTGGGCCTGGTGAGGTGGGTATAACGGGTACTGGGCCTGGTGAGGTGGGTATAACAGGTACTGGGCCTGGGGAGGGGTGTATAACAGGGTACTGGGCCTTGGGAGGGGTGTATAACAGGGTACTGGGCCTGGGGAGGGGTGTATAACAGGGTACTGGGCCTGGGGAGGGGCGTATAACAGGGTACTGGGCCTTGGGAGGGGTGTATAACAGGGTACTGGGCCTTGGGAGGGTTGTATAACTGGGTACTGGGCCTGGGGAGGTGGGTATAACGGGTATTTGCCCTGTGGAGGGCGGTATAACGTGGTATTGCGGAGGGGGTATAAGTGGCACAGGAGCTCTTGCGATACAGAGTATCACTGTCCCTGGTTACAAACACTTCATGTCTCCTGCAGGTCAGGACACGCACGAAGGTGGTGCCCTTTGTGCCACCAGACGACGAGGCGGGCTACGAGGCGGACGACGAGGCATACGACAAAGCGGGCGTCAAGTGGAACAATGAGGTGGGCTACAAGGCGGCCGAGGAGGCAGACGTGGTGTACGATGACCAAGGAGCATACGACAGGTGTGGCCGGATCTGCTGCTTCACCTTTTTTAGGCGGAGGAGAAGACCCCAGGAGCAGGTAGGAGAATACGAGAGGTGCGGACAGATCTGCTGCTTCACCTTTTTTAGGCGGAGAAGAAGCCGGGAGCAGGTAGCAGAGGAGCCAGGGCGTAGATACAGGGGTATTCTAGGGGCCCTGAGAAGTTGGTTTGACCGCAGGAGAGGCAGATAAGATCAGGAAGGCTGCGGGAGGGGCAGGTACTAGAGGGAGATAGGGATATTGGGCGTGAGAGGGTGAGAGAGAACAAGGAGCAGGGCCGGAGCACGGGTTTCATGCGCCCGAGGCGAAACTTAAAATTTGTGCCCCAGTTGTATAAAAAATAACAAGATAAATAAAATAATAAAATAAACAGTGGCGTAGCTATCGGGACTGCAGGGGGTGCGACCGCACCCCAGCGCGACGCAAAATAAAAACAAAAGGGCGCCAAAATACTGGATAAAAAAAAAGAATAATAATTTTAAAAAAAAGATAAATAAATTAGAAATAATAAGAAAAAAAATAATAATGATTATTAATGCGCCCCTAGGACCTTTGCGCGCTAGGCGACCGCCTAATGGCCGGCCGGCCCTGCGAGGTATGCGGGAGGAAAAGGGGTGAATGGGATAGATATGCAGGGGGATGGGGGAGCAGGTGAGTTATACACAGGGGCACAAGGGCCCCATCACCCACATCTCTATATACTGAGTGTGCCCCTGTGTATAACAACGCTGATCTGTGCTGCTCCATCTGATCTCACTGCGCAGTGATCCAGGGACCCTCCGATCGCCATTTAATGGGGTCAGGAAGGAATTTTTTTCCCCCATTGCACAGCAGGGGTTATGTTTCGCCTTCCTCTGGATCACAGCAACAAATTGCCCTTTGTGCATGAATTATCAGTGAGATCTTTATACACCCTGCATTGGTCTTCACTCCTTTGCTGCCGGAGGGGCCTGCAGTGCATTGCTCTGCGTGTTACTATATTGCTCTGCAATGTGCTGCAGGCCCCTACCAGCAAAGAGATTCATTATTTCAATAAAATACTCTCTTTAATCCAACCTATGTGTAGTGTCTTTTCTATCCGTTGTATCTATTGCTAACAGCTCAGTGATTCTTCCCCAGGTCATTGCACTAGTGTCACGCTGCCAAGCCGGGTGTGAGGGAGATTTATAGGGTCACATATACACTTCTGCCAAAACACGAGTGCAAACAGGAAGCCCCTCTGATCTCATATCTTTTATTACACAAAACGGTATCTAAAAAGGTAAAAAGAACATACATGGGATTCTGCTACAAATATCTCTCTAATTACAAACCAATTAGCAAATCATTCAGATTAGAGTCGAGCGAAAAGAAAGGGTTAAGTATCTCATGTACAGTATATGCAGTGCAGGCTGTTCTGCGCATTACATGCAGGGGACAACGTTTAGGGGATATAAGTAATGCTGATCTCAGAGCTGACCGGCTGACCTGCTCTTCTGGCTGACCGGAGGACCTGCTCTTCTGGCTGACCGGCTTCCCTTCTTCCAGCTAACTGACCTGAATTGTGGCCCCTGTATCTCCCAATTAAACGTTTTATTGGCATATTCTTGTTTGACTCGTTCTATACAGACATTTTCTATATATTCATTGTGGGATTTGATAACATCTGTAAGATCTCTCAGAATATCACATTCTGTACGTTTGTGCTGAATATTTTTCCATTCTCAATTTACTTAATATTAGTTTTTGGCTTCAATTATTTATATCGAGCCCAAAATACCTTTATACAGGATGCTGTTCCCTTTATCCCACAAATGCTGCTTCATTAAAGCCCGTGGGTGGCACTTAATGCATTCTCAGACTTTTAGGCAACATCTCTAATTTCCAAACGTGGGATAAAATCTGTGCATATTTAAATGGTTAATTTTTCCATTTTTCCATTGTGACAAAATATCAATTTTCTCACTCAGACTACTAAATCCCTCCCCAAAAATATCCGTTTCACATAAAAGTGTGTGCGCGCGTCTCCTTCCGCCTAACTGGCACGTCGTCCTTACGGGCGCCACTCCTTGCAACTCCACGCTGCCCTCCAGTGGTAAAAGAAATAAGATACATTTACTGTACTCGTCTGGCAGCTGCTCCCGTATAAGGTGGGTAACTCTGTATTAGGGGTCTTGGTAGAGTATATTTTATACTTATGTCGGATAGATGAGAAAATAATATTCCTAACAGGTTACTGTGAGAGGCCTTGGATCTGATCCTATATGCACGCAGCCCTCGCCTCTCTGACCTTGAACACATACTTCAATCTGATTTTTTGAGACTTGAAACTGGATTTCCCAAAACAAACTGATTTTAAACACTGACAAGACTGTAACAATGGTATTTGGGACCAGAGCTAAATTGCTAAAGCTGCCAATGACAGAGCTTCAGATAAAAACCAGCTCTAATACCATCCTAGCCCCTGTTACTTGTTTGAAATATCTGGGCATATAGTTCAACTCCCATTTAACATTTGGGATGCACATTGATACCCTGACATCCAAATCCTATGCCAAACTAGGTGTACTTTACAGGAACAAATCCTCCCTAAGGCCCTCATGCAGTAAGCAGCGATAAGCCACTTATCACCAGTTTATAGCCAAAAAAGCCTACAGCGATTCAGAAAGCCCAGAGAAGCTGGCGATTAGAGCAAAAATAACCGGGGTTTTTTTGCCGGAAAATAAATAAATAAATAAAATCGGCAGACGCGCGGTGATAAGCCACTTTTCAGCACTGATCGCCAGTTTTTCAAACACGCTCAATTCTATAAGCCCTGATCAGCTTATTGCGGCTGATCGCCACTTTAAAATTGCTGTTTCTTCTCCAAATTGTCCCGCCACAAAAGTTGGCAAGAAGGTGGGGTGAAGCTGCGATGAAAATAACATGCATGTGTCCCAGAGCTGATATCCATTAATATCAGCACCAGAGACCCCCGGCATGAATCCGATGCATAAAAAATGCATTTACAGGCAACTTCATTACCGCCAAGGCAATGAAGGGGTTATACACCCGTGCCAGGCTTATTGTGGGTAGCGGGGGTGGGTGAAGGTGGTATTTGGCCCTGGGTGGGTGTTTAGGCCTTGCCAGGGGGTTGCAGGATGACTTAACCTCTTCTTTAACTTCGTGGTTAATACCGCTAAGGTAATGAAGGGGTTAACCCCTCCCGCTACCCCCCCCCCCCACCCGGTAGGCCTAAACACCCATCCTTGGGGCCAATACCCCGTTCATCCACCCCCACTACCCACAATAAACAAAAATACACATAACAGCCCCACTAGCCACCTCCTAGGTCCCTAATAAACCATTACAATATTCATAAAACCATTATTTTGTTTACACCCAGGATTATTACATGGGATTAGGGCTATGTTATTCAGTGAGGGGTTGTATGTTTGTATTCGTAGGGACAGGCAAGGCCGGAGTCAGATGGGTTTCTCCTGCCTCTGTCCTCCCTGTCTCCTGACCCTTCCTGTAGCCGGACAAAGAAGAAGCAGGCACACGGTCTTACTCAAAGGAGGTTTAATATGCCATAAAGTCCAACGTTTCGGCAGTCTAATACTGCCTTTCTCAAGGTGAAGGCTACCAAACACAAGAAAACAGTCACAATATATACCACCCCCCTGATACTCTCCCCGCTCTGCCACATAACCAGGATGTTGATGCCCCCTAGTGACGTCAGAGCTACCATATGGCGCCCCCTAGTGATGTCAGAGCTACCATATGGCGCCCCCTAGTGACGTCAGACGTCTAGGTCTAAATCCCTGGCAATACAGCATAGAGCTGTCTTGGAGGAATGCAGCCACAGCCACACCTCTCCCCAGACTGAACACTCCCCCATGATGACGTCAGCGTGACCCGCCCGTCGGGGGGAAGGGGGGGGTGTGCACCAATCAAGACTGTACTCACAGGGCTGGACAAAGATGTATCCGTCGCCATGGGATCAGTGTCAGAGCAGGGAGGAGTGACACACTCCTATAAATCACCCTGAAAGTGTAAATAAACCACACACCAAAATATTCATAAAGCATATGTGCACAAAACTAATACAGCAATATACTATTAAAAACATGTGACTGTATACTGCTGATGACATCAGTATAATCCTGCAAAGTTACCGTGAAATGCCACATAAGAATATGCAGTACATCAGTATTTAGAATATACTAGTGTGTATACCTAGTCAGAAATGGGTACACACAGCCAGGGGGGGGGGAGAGAAGGGGGAGGGAGGGAAGGGAAAAAAACCACACAAAAAGGATAATTTTCCCAATAGGTAAGTGCAGAGTCCATGGATGGTGCAAGATCAAATATGCCTGTAGAAAGACAAAAAATTACCTTCTATTAAGGAAGCATTTTAAATTCTGTTGCTCATTAAGACCCATACCGTTGCTGGTATTTAAAGCATGTATCCAGAATGCTTCACGTCTCAATAAGAAAGTCTCCCTATCTGGAGTGAGAAAATGTGAAAAGATATAGTGCGCTACTACAATCAATAAAAGTGAGGTGATATAGTGATGTACAAAAAGAGGTGACCTTTAAACACGTAGAGTATATGGAACGTCTGCAGCTGTGGCACCAGGGATGGCTCAAATACCCCCTAATAGCAAACAGAAATACAAAAAAACACAGCGCACAACGCTCATAGTGCATTAAAAATTATATTAGTAACCACAAAATAAAGGTGAGTATTAAGCGTACATTTAGATAGAAAAAACAATCATTTCAGGGTTAATGTTACCCAAGCACCAACGGACGCCAATAGAGATGTCGTGGCTCTCTCCTTCTCAATCCCTCAGCCTCGGGGGTAGGGCCTGGGTGGTCTTCCAATCGGTTAGCTGTTAGTACAGCCCTCAGCCTCAAGGTAGTACTTAGGAGGTCTCCAGTTCAGCTGAACAGCAGTACAGCCAATTCGCCGTGCCAAGCAATAATGTCTTTCACTGTTCCAGTCTCTGTAGCAGCGGAGCACACGCTGTGGGGCGTCTATTTTTAATTTTTATGATTCTCCCGCTTTGGGGGGTGACTGAATTGACTACCGGTAGTCAGACTGTTACAGACCGAGCAGCTCATGCATCTAAAGTTACCCGGTCTGCCACCCTCCAGAAAATGAGGAGTTCTGTAGTTACCCTCATTATCTGCATGTATCAGGCTATCCGCCAGATTCCTCCCTCTTTTGAATGCCACCATTGGTGGTACACAGCAACTTTCAGATAATATATCATCATTTTGCAGAATATGCCAGTGTTTAAGACTGGTAGATTTAATAAAACCACCAGCTTGACTGTACGTAGTAAGCAGGAAGGAAAAGACTTGGATCACAACTATGAAAAAACGAGAACTGGAGGCTAATAGAAAAAATAACAAATTATTTATTGGGACATAACTAATTAAAAAGAGAAACCTCTCGCATGGTGCGCTTTATCAAAGAGTAGTTTCACTGGTCTTAATCAAACTCTTATATGGTTTACACCCTCAAAAGCACCGCCCACCTGTGTCCAGGTAAACACAAACCCCCAGGACACAAATTCCCTGTGAAATGAAACACAGGAAAGGGGCGTAATGCTCAGAGGGAAGAGATCCACATAGAGGGAATAAACAGGTAAAAAATTAATAAAAAAGACCAATCACATACAAAAGAAATATCAATAACACATATATATCAACTGTGGAAACATAAACATACACATGTCCAAATCTATAGTGAATATTCAATGTATATTTAACCCATTGATTTGTTAATTTTAATATCATAAGATGGCATATGAATGGTATATCATCAAACTCCTAGACACAATAGATATGGTTTAAAGGACATATGTAAAACACAATATTATTCTAGAAAAAAGTAAATATATAGTTAGAAAAAGGAAAACAAATAATAAATAATAAAGAAGAATAGATGCCAAAAGAAAATGTAGGACAATTGAATTCATTAATAAATATATATCTTATTTGATCACTAGAAAGCAGAAAAAAATGACAATAATAAATAACTTAATAAACAGACAATCATTATTATCATCGTGAGACGGAAGCATAGCAAGAATACTCATACAAAATGTTCATGAAAAATGTTTTAGATTTAAAATTTGTCCCTGAAGAAGCTCCTTTGCTGGAGGGAAACGCGCGTTGGACGCGCAATGTTGTCAGTCTCCTACTTGGAGCTGTTTTAATGTAGTGTCAGCAGTCTCCTGGCTCTAACTGTGTTGATCCCATTAGTTAGTTATTTATTTAATCCTTTAATTTTATAGTGAGTGTGCCTGCTTTCCTTGCACAGCACTGCCGTGTCTGGCAGGTCTATGCTGCAGTTTATGTACTAAGTGAACTTAAAGTGATTTGTTACCGGCGCTAACCACACCCAATCTGTGATAAAATAGTGCACAAAATTAAAATTCAAAATAAAATGTGTCAAGGTGATCACTGATCAAATTCTCAACCTTCCAGGAATGTGTACAGATTCCTTTCAATAGTAGCTTGTCCGGGATGGGAAGGGAGCGAAGATAGCAGGGATACACCATGAAAAATAAAAAATAAATGCATACAATAGTGTAATAAGTTCTTTTCAATCTGGATAAAACATGTATGTCTTGGCTCTATAGCAATGCCTACTTACAGCAGGTCAAAAGGTAAAAAGCATTGATCTACACAGCAGGTAGAAAGGTGTCAGGATCTTCAGGAACAACAGCCCAGGTTTACAGCATAAGAAATCAGCACCTCAGCTCAGACGTCAGTAGATGTGAGTGGATCAGAGACATGCAAAAGAAAGGCAGACCATAGTGTCGATCGTGCATAAAATTTATATAAACAAACAACAAATTTTAGGAATTGTACTCACATTGTGTACATAATCATAGTTCACATAAGGCTTTACTTGAGGCAAATGGAGTGCTGGTTCAGTGTGGAGCAGCTCACCGGGGATCTTCTCCTCAATGAATGCTCCTGAGGAAGTTGTCTAGTACGACGAAACGCGTAGAGCCACTTTCATTGCTGCAGCTGCTCTTTCTACTGAAGGCTTCAGAGTTGCTGAGTTCCCCCACCGTTTGCCTCCAAGACAGGATGCCGTCACCCCAACAGCGGATGTGACGTCAGACGCCATCTCCCACCCGGTCTGTTGTGAGTCTAAGGAGAAGATCCCCGGTGAGCTGCTCCACACTGAACCAGCACTCCATTTGCCTCAAGTAAAGCCTTATGTGAACTATGATTATGTACACAATGTGAGTACAATTCCTAAAATTTGTTGTTTGTTTATATAAATTTTATGCACGATCGACACTATGGTCTGCCTTTCTTTTGCATGTCTCTGATCCACTCACATCTACTGACGTCTGAGCTGAGGTGCTGATTTCTTATGCTGTAAACCTGGGCTGTTGTTCCTGAAGATCCTGACACCTTTCTACCTGCTGTGTAGATCAATGCTTTTTACCTTTTGACCTGCTGTAAGTAGGCATTGCTATAGAGCCAAGACATACATGTTTTATCCAGATTGAAAAGAACTTATTACACTATTGTATGCATTTATTTTTTATTTTTCATGGTGTATCCCTGCTATCTTCGCTCCCTTCCCATCCCGGACAAGCAGTGTATGTACTACCATTATCACTGCATTTGCCAGCTTTATCACTCTAGCACTCTTATTTTAACACACTAAAGTCTCCATTATAGTGCGCAGTGCTGGCTGATCTAGCAAGGTAGCTGGACATTTAACCCATTGGCCACTCACTTGTGTACATCTATACACTTCCATTATTGGGTCTCACCGTTGCTCCAGAGGGGTTAACACCCTGACTCCTAGCAATCTGTGTCCTCCATATCCCACCATTATTAAGTGGTTAAATGGGATAGTATGAACTTATAACTGACGACAAGGTTGCCTGATAGCGTTGATTTAATATATTTTTAATTCACATTACACATTACTTTGGTAATATATGTTTTACGTAAATTTATTAAAAGTTAATTTTTACACTGTTATGGTGTGCATTTAAGTGAATTCTTTTAGGGGGCACATCCATTTTGTGTTTCCCTTCACCTTTTCTAGATCCCATTCTGTATTAATTCCTGCAGGGGATAATGTATCCAAAGAATGGATCCAAAACATCTCCCGCTGGTTGAGGAGCTTTAATCTATCACCCCCTCTCATGGGCATGGGCACCAGTTCTACAGCAGAAAAATGAACATTTGATAGACCTCCTGAAGGACAGTCAGTAAAATGTTTTGAAACTGGTAACATGAAATCTTTTCTTTTAATGGAACGTATATGCTCCATGATTCTGTTTTTAACAGGGCGTATAGTGCAGCCCACGTACCCTTGGCCACAGCCACAGGTAAGAAAGTATATGACAAATTGTGAGTCACAATTAATAAAGGATGGGATCCTATAGTTCTTTTTAGAATAAATAGTCTTAATAGACTTAATTGGTTTCGCATAGCATCAAACGCAACATTTTCCACATTTAAAAAAACCTTTTATTTTAAACAGATTTGTTAGACTTCTTAGAGTCAAACAATCTTGGAGAAAGATAGTCAGATAAGGATTTGGATTTCCTAAAAGTAATGGCTGGACCCTGGTTAACTGAACTATGTAGGTCCTTATCAAGAGTGAGGGTCCCCCAATGTTTATAAATGATAGAACGAATCTGTTCAGCCTGGCGACTAAACTGGGTGATAAATAGAGCAGACGTCACTCGATCCAATTCATGTTTCTTCTTGAACTTCACAGACGAGTTCGATAACAAATCGATCCTGTTTGTAGATTTGACACACAGATATGCTGCTTCAATATCAGTGTGATTATATTTTCTTTGAGCAAATCGAGTTTTTAATTCCTCTGCTTGATGCTCAAATAAATCGTCATTTGAACAAAGCCGTCTTAGTCGAAGGAATTCAGCCTTGGGTATACTTCGAATGAATGATTTAGAATGACTGCTGTCTGCTTCCAATAAAGTATTACGTGAATGAGGCTTTCTAAAAATGTCCGTTTGAATAGTGCCTGTCGTGTCAATAAATAAAGTAATGTCTAAATAATTGATGTGATTCATGTGTTCTTCATAAGTAAATTTAAGATTTAAAGAATTAGTATTAAGTGTATGAATAAAGGCATGCAGTGATAATAAATCCCCATCCCAAATCATAATCAAATCGTCAATATACCGTTTATAGAAAATAATCTGATGACGAAAAGAATTATCAGCACCGAAAATGTGTGTGGATTCCCAAAGACCCACAAACAAATTAGCATAAGAGGGGGCAAATGACGTCCCCATAGCAGTACCCCGTGTCTGAAGATAAAATTGTGCATCAAAAGAAAAATAATTATGGGTGAGCAGAAACATAATAGAATCCAAAAGAAAGGCACGTAATGAAATGGACAATGTAGAAGCATCAAGAAAAAATTCCACTGCTCGAATCCCTTGACTCTGATTGAGTAAAGTGACATCACGTCCAATGTCACCCATCTAAAAGTCTTTTTCCAACTAACATTTTTTATATCTTAAAAACAAAAATAAAATAAATAACGAAAGAAAACAGAAATAGTCCTTGGCGCACTATCTGGTATATAAACCTGACAGAAAAATGAAGTCCAAAGATCTTGGTAGTGAGGATAGTTGGTCCGGAATCCAATCGTACTCAAAGTCCTCTGAGGTGGTGGAATCAGATTTGTGCGAATGATGCTTTAATGCATGCCAGACCAATATGATTGGGTTCAAAGCTGGATCTTAATGAATGTTGCAGATGTGTTTTGGGGTCAATGTCTTGGAAGGACTGGTGACCACTCCAGATGTGAAGTATTCAGAAATGTTACGTTCTTCCCTCTGAGCAATAATGACCTTCTGTATGTAGACTCTCTAATATGAGGAAAAAGCCTTAATGGACTGGTCATGCACAGCTGCATCTAAAGACTTAGTAAACAATTATTTGGAAGTCTGACAGGGAGGAGGAGTCAGACTTCCAAATAATTGTTTACTAAGTCTTTAGATGCAGCTGTGCATGACCAGTCCATTAAGGCTTTTTCCTCATATTAGAGAGTCTACATACAGAAGGTCATTATTGCTCAGAGGGAAGAACGTAACATTTCTGAATACTTCACATCTGGAGTGGTCACCAGTCCTTCCAAGACATTGACCCCAAAACACATCTGCAACATTCATTAAGATCCTGCTTTGAACCCAATCATATTGGTCTGGCATGCATTAAAGCATCATTCGCACAAATCTGATTCCACCACCTCAGAGGACTTTGAGTACGATTGGATTCCGGACCAACAATCCTCACTACCAAGATCTTTGGACTTCATTTTTCTGCAGGTTTATATACCAGATAGTGCGCCAAGGACTATTTCTGTTTTCTTTCCTTGTTTGTTTTATTTTTGTTTTTAAGCTATTGTTGTACTTACCTTGTGGATAGGTTTGTGGTTTTTCAATCCTTAGGCAGCCGTCTTCTCAGTTTGTTATATTAGTCTGTAGAATTCACTAGTTTATTGTTGTATCTTTGTAAGGGAATTCCAACATTTAGAGCACTTATCCATCATTATCGTGTATTGTTAAGTTAGGCTAATAGGTTAAGCGCTTAGTATATGTTTAGTTTAATTTTTTCTATCATAACATTTTTTATAGCGGATAAAAGATCCATAGAATCTCTCAGAAAAGAAGGCAGATTTTTTTACCAGTGGCTGTAAAAAACCATCAATGTAGCGTGATAACCCATCTCCCAAAGATCCAATACTGGCCACAATGGGCCGCCCAGGAGGGCGGACAAGTGACTTATGGATCTTTTGGAGATGGTGGAAGATGGGCACAATAGGTGAGGCATTGTAGAGAAACTCATATTCCTTTGTGTTAAGTACAAATAGGGCCTTTCCTTCTTCAAGAATCTCTTTCAAAAGGTGTAAAAACTCACATGTGGGATCATGTCAATTTTGTATAAGATTCAACATCCTCAAGTAATCTAAGTGCCTCTGCCTGATAATCTGAAGAAGAGGGCACCACAATGGCCCCTCCCTTATCAGCCTTTTTGATTGTAATAGACCTATCTTCCCTGAGGGCAATCATCTCCTGGAAGTCAATATCTGACAGATTCGTTTTATTTAAAGAGGGAACCCCCCGGGGTACAATACCCCTAGCCAATAACCTGAGATCCCTCTCAACCAGCTTCTCAAAGGTCTTAATATTATGATTGTTAAAAATATGAGGGCAAAAGGTTGATTTCTTCTTAAGACCTAAGTGTAATTGCCCAAAGAAGCTGAATGAGGAAGGGATCTCAGGCTCCAAATCCTGATTTTGTTCATCATAAAGATCTCTAAGATCTGATAAAGCACATTGTTCACGAAATGAATGCAAATCCAAATTCTCCATTGAAACATCAATACCATCAACATTCTCAGCTAGACCTCTATCAGTGGAATATAGTGGAACCTCTGTTGTCCCTTTTTTCTATTAAAATATTTTTTAAGAGACAATTTGCGAATTAATTTTTGGAGATCAATGATGGTATTGAATAAATTAAAATCTTGGTATGGGGCAAAATTTAAACCTCTATTTAGAACCGCAATCTGGTCATCTGTAAGAGTCTTATGTGAAATGTTGATAACATTATCCACAACTTCTCCTATGCATATTTCTTTCTTTTGCTCGATCCCCCGGATCCCCCTCCCCCCTTCTCTTCTTTGATGATCTCCTTGTCCTCTTTCGTTTTTTGACTCCTTTTGAAACAAGGAGTATGAAGGTTTATCTTCTTTCCGAGAGGGCATCATAACAGATTTTTGTGAAGAGTCGGTTTCAGGGGAGGTAGATCTAACTCGCCAATTATCATCATCATCACAAAAGGAAACGCCTAGTGAACGACTCTCATAGTCAGAACCATCTGACTCAAAACTGGAAGCGTTTCCATGGCGTTTTAGGATGGATTTATTCGGGTTCTTGGAGTCACCTTGTTTTTTATTATTCTGATATTTAGAACCAGATTTTGGTTGTGGCTTTTGTGCGTTTGTAGTGTAGCGTTGCCATATATAAACTTGCTGCTTCTCATAGTCTATCTTGTCCCTATCAAACTTTTGTTGTTTCTTAATCATTAGAGACTTTTCCATAGCACCCACGTTGCTTAAAAGTGTTTGGTCATATTTAATAAAATTCTCCATTTTTCTGCAACCTTTCAATTTATCCTGTAGGACTTTCACATTGGCTCTCACTTTCTTTTTTTTAATTTAGCTTATACTTAATGATCAATTTGATTAGCTTAAATGAGCAATGATCTAATATGGCTTTCCAGTCATTCTCAAAATCTTTATTAATAAAGCCAAAGGACGGTACCTTTTTCAAGCGTAAGCCTCACGGAATCCTTTTAACTCTAGCATAGTTCTCAAGAGTGGTAATGTCCCACCAATACCTAATGTCCTGTGATAACAGTTTTTCCAATGTAAGGAAGTGGGTAATTAAGTCAGCAGGCTCTTCACAGATGAAATTAGCACCTTCATCAAAAACTGACTCTGCCCTCCTCTGACGGTGAGTGTCTCCACAGTTAAAGGCATAGGTATCAGTAACCCCTTCCTCATCCTCCACTTCTACATAATCTTCCATAATAAAAAACACACAGGATAGGAATAGCACGAATACTCACTCCAGAGAAATAAAAAAAAATGTTCCACAGAAAGAAAAAATGTGAATAAATAGATGCCACAAAAAATAAATAAATAAATGGTTAGAAAAAAAAATAACGATAGCACTCCAGTTCTCAAATCACCAATTAAGTGATTACATACATATTCACGGGGTATAAGCCTCTTCTTATAATGTCAATAATGAAAGTCTTAATTCCAGGCTGAGCAGCCGTGGCCAAACCAGCAATATGCGAAGCAGAGGAAAAGACCTCCCAGCCCAATGTTACAATCCTGGTAGATAGCGTGTATCACGCGCATGCTGTATTAACCCCCAGCAAAATGAATCCTTAGAGGGACCAAGGGCCCATCGTGTCCAGTGTTTTCCCGTTCAATGTGATCAAGGATTCATCACAGCTACAGTGCT
The DNA here is from genome assembly GCF_040206685.1 of Ascaphus truei. Classification (NCBI taxonomy): domain Eukaryota; kingdom Metazoa; phylum Chordata; class Amphibia; order Anura; family Ascaphidae; genus Ascaphus; species Ascaphus truei. The sequence continues at coordinate 107,983 of NW_027453868.1, read as the reverse complement.
TATTCCTACATGGTTGGTCTCCGATGTGCTGGGGGTTAATACAGCCTGCGCGTGATACACGCTGTCTACCAGGCTTGTAGCGTCGGGCTGTGAGGTCTTTTCCTCTGCTTCGCTTATGACTGTACGTAGTGGTAAATACAAGCCTGTCCTCCTTCTTATTTTTGGTAGCACTTACCTCTTTATCCAGTGCCCGGTCTAACACAGCAGGAGGATATCCCCTAGCCAGGAATCTACTACGTAGTTCTCCAATAGCTGGTTCAATATTATCCTTCCTGCTCGTGATTTTGCAGACCCGGACTTTCTGTGAAAAAGGTAATGCATCAATAAGAGAAGGAGGATGATGGTTATCTGCCCTTAAAATGGCATTTCTGTATGTATCCTTTCTAAAAAGATCAGTATGTAACTCCCCATTAGTCTGTGTAATGAGGACATCTAAAAAAGAGAGTTGCTGTGTACCACATCATCTGAAAAACACGGTGGAGGCAGTGATGGCATGGGCATGCATGGTTTACAATGGCACTGGGTCACTAGTGGTTTTTGATGATGTGAACGAAGACAGAAGCAGCCGGATGAATTCTGAAGTGTATAGGGATATATTGTCTGCTCAGATTCAGCCAAATTCAGTGAAGTTGATTGGACGGCGCTTCACTTTACAGATGGACAATGACCCAAAACATACTGCGAAAGAAACCCAGGATGTTTTTAAGGCAAAGAAGTGAAATATTCTGCAATGGCCGAGTCAATCACCTGATCTCAACCCGATCGAGCATGCATTTCACTTGCTGAAGACAAAACTTAATGCAGAAAGACTCACGAACAAACAACAACTGAAGACAGCTGCAGTAAAGGCCTGGCAAAGCATCACAAAGGAGGAAACCCAGCGTTTGGTGATGTCCATGCGTTCCAGACTTCAGTCATTGCCTGCAAAGGATTCTCGACAAAGTATTAAAAATTAACATTTTATTTATGATTGTGTTAATTTGTCCAATTACATTTGAGCCCCTGAAATAAGGGGACTGTGTATGAAAATGGTTGCAATTCCTAAACGTTTCATACGATATTTTTGTTCAACCCCTTGAATTAAAGCTGAAAGTCTACACTTCTATTGCATCTCAGTTGTTTCATTTCAAATCCATTGTGGTGGCGTACAGAGCCAAAATTATGAAAATTCTGTCAGTGTCCAATTATTTCCGGACCTAACTGTGTGTGTGTGTGTGTGTGTGTGTGTGTGTGTGTGTGTGTGTGTGTGTGTGTGTGTGTGTGTGTGTGTGTGTGTATATATATATATCTATATATATATATATATATTTTAATGATAGGGATGTAAAGTAGGTTTGTAAATGAAAAAAAAAAATATGAAACCCTTAATAATCGCGCTATAGCAGATTGCGCTATAACGGGGTTGAGCTGTACTAATATTTTGACCACAGGGTAAACGGGTTGGAGTAAGCCATGCTTCTTATCTGTACCAACATTAAATACCCAAGGGTTTAAAGATTGGTACATGTCTGGAGTGTTTATATCTAGCTAGCACCAACACTGTCCTGGGTTTCCATTACTCAATGCAATATAAAAAAATGTTTGTTTGTTTTTTCAACTTTAAATTTTTATTGGAAAGTACAAATACAGCCAATGTTCCACAGCCCATTATTACATTTCCAGTTTTGTTAAACACATGTAATGACGCCTCGAAGACACATCCACTTAACACTTTACAAACAAGACCAGACGAACTTGACAAGGGGACAGGGAAAGAGGTTAGGGGTGGGAGGGAGGTGGTAGGTTGCCAGGCTCTGGTGCAGTTTTTTAGATATCTCTTGTTCAACCTTTTAGGCAATAGCTAAGGGTTTTAACTGGGACAGGTTCTTCTGAGGTTTCTTTCTTTTATTTGTTTTTCCCTATTCTATGACTACATGAAGGTCTGCTAACTGTGCGTCGCTGAGTCGTGTTGTCTAATCTGCCCTTAAAGGAGAACGCACCTAGTTTAATTAGTGCAAGATTGAGGTGGCGTCCACTCCTGGGATGTCTACCTGGGTCAACCATGGATCCCAGACCTTTAGAACATTTGTGCCGGAGTCATTAACTAAACTCGTTAATTGTTCCATCCGGCAGACATGCCAAATTCTGTTTTTGATCTTAGGGATAATTGGTATCTCCTGCTGTTTCCATAATGCTGCGATCTCACATCTTGTGGCTGTAGCAAAATGCGCGATTAATTTATGCGACACATTTGACAGACCCTGGATCCGCATGCCCAATAGGAACAGCCACGGGTCCAGGGGGATCTCCAAATCGAGAATCCGCTGAATCCAATCTCTGATTTGTTCCCAAATAGGGGCCCCCTTAGTGCAAGACCACAACATATGTCGGAGGTCAGCTGCTTCCCCACACTGTTTAGGGCAGAGAGGGGAGTAGCCTTTTACAAATTTCGCTAAGCGCGTCGGAGTGTAATACCACCTCATAAGGACTTTATATGCGTTCTCCTTTAATGTGGTGCAGATTGAGCTTTTCGCCGCCGCCTGTATAATTCTGTCCCATTCGTCGTCCTCTAAAGTCTCTCCTAGGTCTGATTCCCAGTGTCTCATGTAACTCAGTCTATTGTCAATGGGCGACTTCTGGCAGATCACTTCCCTGTACATTCTAGATGTGAGTCCCCTTGTGTCCGTATCTCTGGAACACAGCTGCTCAAAATTTGTTCGCGCCGGTCGAATTGGCGTTTTATTGTAGAAATCTCTGATCTGAAGGTACCTAAAAAATTTGTTTGGGATATTCTTAGAGGATTTAATTTGGTCAAATGTTTGTATGGTCGTTATGCCCTCCAGATCTTTTAGACGGGAGAAGCCCTTCTGAGTCCATATCAAGAAATTTTTGCTATTCAGGTCCGGAGCGAAGTCTGGGTTGCCCACTATTGGTGTCATTAATGATGTTTTGGTAGTCAAATTACATTTGAATTTCGTGGCCTCCCAAACTTATAATGAATTGACCATGGTCTGCAGCGGATTGTTTATCTTGCGTACCCCTTCTCTGGGTAGCCAGATTAAATTTCGGATTTCAATTGGTGCACAGCATCTCTTCTCCAACTCAACCCATCTCCGTAGGCTTGGGTCTGTGTGCCATTGGAAAATCTGCCCTAATTGGGCTGCTTTATAGTAGGCCTGCAAGCAAGGCACCGCTCACCCTCCGCAGGATGAATGGGACGTTTTAATATTCCTTTAGCAATTCTTGGGTTTTTCCCGTTCCAAATAAATTTTATAATTTTTGACTGGAGGGAGAGGATGTCCGCCTGCACCAAAGGGATAGGGAGACTCTGGAAAAGATATAGCATCTTTGGGAGGAGATTCATTTTCACGCTATGTATCCTCCCAATCCATGAGATGCTCCCCTTCATCCAGGTTCGGAGATCCTCCCCCAGCGTCTTTATGATCTTGGGGAAATTTGCTTTATATAAAGTTTTGTACTCCCTTGTGAGATAAACCCCTAAATATTTGATAGCGGAGGGTTGCCATTTGAACTGAAAATTGAGGTCAATCAGTTTTTCAACTTCTTTTGGTAGATTAATATTGAGGGCTTCTGATTTAGACTGATTGATCTTAAATCCCGAAATTTGGTTAAATTTGCCCAGTATGTTGAATACATTTGGGAGAGATGTGAGAGATTTGGCTATTGTGAGAATGACATCGTCCGCATATAGAGCGGCTTTGTGCATTTGGTCTCCCACAGGGATACCAGAGATATCTGGGTTATTTCTGATGTGTGCCGCCAAAGGCTCTATACATAAGGCGAACAGTAGTGGCGACAGCGGGCATCCTTGACGTGTTCCGCTTTTGATTTCAAACTGTTCTGAGGGGAAACCTTGATATCTCACTCTTGCTGTTGGGTTTTTATACAACGCCAGGATGGCCTGCAGGAGGCGTCCCTCAAAGCCAAATGCTCTCAGTGTTTCCGATAGGTAGGGCCAATCTATTCTATCGAAGGCTTTTTCAGCGTCCAGACTTAACACCATGGAGTGAATTTTTTCTTTTTGGGCCAGATCAATTAGGTCAATAATTTTCCTGGTGTTATCTGCCGCTTGTCTACCTCCGATAAACCCTACTTGATCCGTGTGAATTAACCCGGGAAGAACACTACCCACCCTGTTGGCTATAAGTTTAGAGTATATTTTGAGGTCCAAGTTAATCAGTGAAATGGGCCGGTAGCTCTTACAGTCTGCCGGGTCCTTTCCGGGTTTATGGATCACCGATATTGAGGCTTGGAGCATTTGTGCTGGGAATGAGGCCCCTGCTAAGATTTCATTGAATAACTTTAACATGTGGGGGGCTAGAATTTTTAAATATTTATTGTAATATAAGTTCGAAAAGCCATCTGGCCCTGGGGCTTTAGCCGGTTTTAGTGCTTTGATGACCCCAGAGAGTTCCTCCATCGTGAAGTCCGACTGGAGTGCCTCCCTTTCGCATCTCTTCAAAATGGGTAAATGTGCCTCTATTAAGAAGGTCCGTAAATCCTCCTTTGTTTTCGGATTATGGGTTACCTTATCTCCATTGTATAATATTTCGTAATACTTTTTGAATTCCCCTGCTATGTTCGCTGGGATGGAGGTAAGGTCCCCATCTTGGTTTCGAATTGCGTGAATGTGATAGTTTGGAAGCTTGTTTTTTTAGCTTATTGGCAAGTAGTGTGTCAGGCTTGTTAGCTTTTTCATAAAATTTCCGCTTGGACCAGGTCAATTCCTTCTCGGCCTGGGCGGAGAGGAGGAGGTTAAGACTAGTTTTAGTGGCTAGTATTTGAGTTAACGTGTGGGCATTCTTATTTTTTTGTGGAGGGAGGAAAGCTCTGCTAGCTGTTCCTCTAGCTTCAAAATTTTTCCCTCCCGTTCTCTTTTCCGTTTAGCGGCCAGATTCATAATGACCCCCCTGAGGGTAGCCTTATGGGCCTCCCACAGTCTGGAGTGCGTAGCCACACTCCCCTCATTCTCCTCGAAGTATTGTGTGAGCTTTTCCCCAATTTCCACCTGTAGGGCTGGGATTTTCAGCAAGATTTCGTTTAGTTTCCAGTTCGCTCTAGGTCTGTCTAGTGGGATTAGTGTGCACCGCAGCTCTATAGATGCATGGTCTGACCATGAAATATCATGGATCTCGGTGCGAGAGACCCCAGGGACCATTCTGTTGGATACAAGGAAGTAATCTATCCTGCTATATGTGTCATGTGGGTGTGAGTAGAAGGTGTATTCTCTCAGTCTCTGGTGTTGTTCCCTCCAGATGTCGAGTAGTTGGCAGTCACGTAACCCTTTTTTAATTGTTAGTATGTCAGATCTGTGTGTAATATTAGTGGATGAACATCTGTCAAGGTCCTCCCGTAGTGCCCTGTTCAAGTCTCCAGCGACAATGATATTACCTCTGGCCACTTTGTTGAGTTTCCCAAAGAAGGTAGAGAAAAAAACGGGGGCCGTCTCATTAGGGGCATATATTGTTGCTAGAGTAATTGGGAACCCTTGGATTGCACCTCTTACTATGAGGAATCTGCCCTCTTTATCTTTGAAAGTCCTATCGGGTACAAACGGTATTCTTTTATGAATTAGTATGGCCACCCCTTTTTTTTTGACTTTCGCGGAAGACAAAAAGTGTGTCGGGTAGTCCTTATCCAGGAATTTGGGGTAGTTGTCTTGAGAGAAGTGTGTTTCTTGCAGAAACAGAATTTCTGCCCCTTTACGCTTATAATCTCGGAAGGCGATTCTGCGTTTAACCGGGCTGTTAAACCCCTTAATGTTATGTGATACTAGCCTGAGTTCCTTACTCATTTAAAAGTATGAGATGACTTTGCTGCCGATATCTGTTCTTGATTGATGCACCTGGACCAGAATCCCGACCTCCTCTTCTTCTCGAACTGCAATACCTCACTTCACCACCTACAGCAATACACAAGGGGGAGCACACAAGAGGGTACACCTGGGGGGACACAACAAACACTAGACAAGACAAAAGACAGTAGAATTCTCGTCGTCTCGGCGACGTCGCCTCCTTGACGAGATCACCGCCTTTGGGAAGCTGGACTCCTCTCCAACCGCCCGGAGGAAACGTGGGATGAAGTTCACTCACCCACCGCGTCCAGTCCCAAAGGACTTCACTAGGGCCCAGGAGATCCACCCTCCTCCCCCCTAGTGCGTGGCCCATGCGGATTTTTGAAGCAGGTCACTCCCCCCACTCCTGCCTCGCTCTTCCTGAGCTTGAATGAATAAAACCTAACATATACTATGCATAACCAGAGTCTGTCCCGGCTTTGTTCACCCCTGTAGTGTATCAGGCTAATCCCTCGGTGTCATGGCCTCAGCAACCTGTGTTTCTTTGCTTCTCCTCCAGTTCTCGTCCCCCTACTTGAGGTCTGGTCCCCGGCCACGGTGAAGCTGTCACCAAATAAAGAAACTCACCCCCGAGTGAAAGAGCGGTGATCCCCGACACCCCAACTACAGATGTCCAGTGATCAAGCAACCTGCGCTGAAACTGAATCCCTGGTGAGAAAATTTGCGGCCTACCTTTCTGATGATGGCGGCCCCCGACACAAGATGGCGAAGCAGCTCTAGAAGGCGGGAATCCACAGTGAACCGCAGGAGCAGGAAGAGAGCGGTGAGCGGGAAACAGGAGCGGGCGCACGCACCTCCGCACTGGTGAGAGACGTCTTCCAAAATGGCCGCCCCCCGGATACGCATCACAGCTGTGCCCCGGAAGGAGCGGCGCCATCTTGGAGGTGGCGCGGAACCAGCTCCCATCGGCGCGACCAGATGACGTCACCAGCAAGACCAAGGACAGCCGTAAGCCCATCAAGGCGTCCAGAATGCGCCGGATGACCCGCGCAGGCCTGGATTAGTCACCTCACCGGCCCGACGCGGGCTTTTTGAATTTTGCGTCTGGGAAGAATAGAAAGACATACGGGAAGGGAATTAGTATAGCGCCGTAGCGGCAGAACCATTAAGCGAGTAAGGGCAGGGTGAGTGATAGAGAGGGAGTTAGTAAGAGGATAAAAGCAAGTAGATGAGAGGAAATAAGCCGAAGTGGAGACATTTAAGGAGACAATACTATAAGAAGGAGTAAGGAAGTAGACTTGAATTTAAAGTGGGGTAGGGATGCAGCAAGTAGTAAGGAAGTGGTAGAGGGGAGAGCAAGGAGGAGAGGAAGTAGGGAGCTAGAAAGAAAGAAGAATAAATGTGGAGAAGTGAGGAAATCAGAAAGCTATAGAAATGTGCAAGTTAGATAGTGGGAGTGGTGACTGGAAGTGGAGTGAAGGGGGACGTGAAGTAGGACTTGGTAGGTTAGGTATCAAAGGAGGTAGAGAAGTGTTAGTAGGTTGGTGAAGACAGGTTGAGTGGGAAAGGAGAAGGGAAGTAAGGAGCAGGGCGACACAAGGTTAAGATAGACAGATGAGATCGCTGAGGAAGGTTGAAATCAAAAAAATGTTTTAAAGCACTTTACTACATTTGTGAAGTAAGGCTTTAACCGAACATGAAAATCAGTATTCTGAAGGAGCAAGTCACTCGCTTTTTATAAAAAAAAATTTTTTTAAAACAGGATTGAAGCAGAGGGTCTCCCCAAGCTGAACCGCATTCATTTCAGCTCTGGGACCCCCCCATTTCCCATAATACTTCCCTCCAAAGGGGGTGCCAGGCTATACGATAAAGGGGGTAACCAGGCTATACAATAAAGGTTACCACTGGAACGGTGGGCCCCTGGCAGCTACCTGGCACCATAAGCCAGGGGCCCGGCATTATAACATGTGAACGTTAAAGTGTCCCCTGCCTTTCCACTTTTCATAGAAAAATGGAAAAAATGTGTGGTGCTCTCAAAAAAAACCTCAAAATATGTAGTACAAAAATTGTAACGTTCAATAAATGTATATAATGATTCCTGAAATGAAAACCCAGTGGATAATGGATAAGGGATAGCCAATCCATAGGACACAGAACAATCATGTATTAATCACTGCTCCATTGTAATCTGACTAGTGGGCTAGGGCCCCCACGAGCACTGTAGTAAGGGGCCACACAATAAAGTGTCCCAGCATATAATGTCAGAATGGAGAATGTGCTTGTGATAAAATAACTCACAGTTACAGTTGGTAATGTCCTTTTGGCTGTCCAGTTTTCTTCTTTCACAGTAGGGGGCGTGCTTCTGTTTTTTCTGGATGACTTGACACGAAGCAAAAGGAAAAAGCAGGCACTAATACTCGGGAAAGTAAAAAAAGGTTGAATGAAATCCAGGAGAGCGTGTGCCCATAAAAAAAGACTATTTTAATGGAAACCACAAAAAAAATACAGCTACATTACGAGGTACACAGACCCCCACCAACGCAATTCGAGCCACGTTGGTGGGGGTTTGTGTACCCCGTAATGTAGCTGTATATTTTTTGTGGTTTCCATTAAAATAGTCTTTATGGGCACACGCTCTCCTGGATTTCATTCAACCTTTTTTTACTTTCCGGAGTATTAGTGCCTGCTTTTTCCTTTTGCTTCGTTTCCACTTTTCATGTTCCCTGAGCCTAAGACTCATGAAACGTTCTATATGTAAGTTTTAGGTGAGATATTTGGGTAGAAATGCAATCATGTTGTTTGCAGGAGTTTGGGGGGGGCAAAGATATCAGTAGTCTCCTAATTCTCCCTGGCGTGCAGGCATGATTTGCCAGTACGTGGGTTGAATTACACCAGGGCTGCCCAGTGACTCCTGATTTTCAAGCCCAGATATCCCAGTCCTATTTCCCTTACAGCTATGAGTCTGCCCAAGTTATCCTATGTATTAAAGTATGTTTTATTTCATTTGTGTGTAGCGGTCATGTAAAATGGCTACAGTCATCTCTCCTGCTGACAGTAAGGCCTGGTAAGTTGTGGGCATGCCAGCAGTAATTATGGAGGTTTGCCCTCACACCCTGGTGGGGTGCCCTGTGTATGGATGGGAGTGGTCACATGCTCTGATTCCATGGTTAGTGATGTCAGAGGTGTGTCAGCTTCCAGAGTGTACATAAGGCACAGCACTGTGTCTAATAGTTAGTTCTATCTGAGTCCTGAGTTCTGTAGGAGTTCTGAATAGTCTGCGAGAGTTATGTTATAGTAGCTGAACAGGAAGACTGTGTCCAGGTACCTGGCACAGGGTAAAGACATCCCGGCTGGGATAGGGAATCCCTATTAAAGGAGAATTACACCTTTCAAAGGGAAGCACTGAGGGACAATGAGTGGCTAGAGAAACTACTGCGAGGGGCAGTTAGCCCACCTCAACCAATAAAGATGCTCTTAATCACAAACCCTCTCGTGTACATGTGTGGAGTGAATGTACAGAGAGGAGCACCACAGAGGAGTTCCTCGTCAGGACCATCCCCAAGTGACCGAAGGGACCCTGATGAGGTGGAGGCGCTGCACTGGAACTAGGTAGGACTCCGCACACTACCTCAGCTGCCTGTCTGGACGGGTCCTCCCCACACACCATCATGCGGGAGACTCAGGAGTCCTGTTGCCAACAGGTGCACCACCAGACACTATCACACTGTAATGGGGACCGGTTAGACCACAGGGGCCAATGTGAGATTGGGTGGGTCAGGCCGGGCCAGAAATACCGTTACATTTGGAGGCGAGCTGCTGAGATCAGATCTGTCAACAGGACAGGCTCTAGCTAGGCACACTGGGAAACAGGGAGAGCGTCTGCTGCCACTCTGTGCTGCGTAGGGACGGACCTAGGGGTGGTCAGGGGCTGACAGGGTATTGTCAGTTCGCAGGGACGACCTAGGGGCCTGAAAGGAGTGAGGGGTCTGGAGCCGGGCTATAGCTGACCGAGTCACTTTGAGGTAGTGCTAGTTGGTAGGACGCCAGAAGGGATAGCCTGTTAACGTGGTCAGGAATCCTGGAGAGGGTCTGCGCTAGGCTGACCAAGAGAGGTAGACGCCCCAAGTACTGCATGGCAGAGCCAGAGTACTCTAGCCCATTCCAGACACTTACCATAGGGAGCACAGACTGGGAGGAAGGAGTTACAGCAGACACTGAGAGAGTGAGCCTAGCCTGAGGTAGTGCAACATGAGTCCAGCCTAGATCAGGTACACATGTGGTGGTGCATCTGAGCAATCTTTATTGTACTGGTGTGGTGGCTGCCCCGCAGAGCGGAGCCCCATATACGATAATTGGTACGAGAGCGTGACAATCCAAGGAATGGAGGATCCGCGTGGTGCGGAGAGCCCAAAATGGCGACCAGAGGCTGATGGGGAAGGCACCCGTGGCGTGCGCCCCACTGAAGAGCAAACTGTCGCTGAGCTGTCTTTAACTAATCTGCTCTGGAGTGGAGCGAAGGCCGTGGCTGCCCCGTTTTTGTCCTGTCTGGGACACCGAGGGGCCACCCTTGAAGAGTGTGAGGACATTGTGATAACTGGGGGGGAACCCAGCGAGAAGATCAAACAAACTGACATTTCGGGCTTAAAAGCCACCCAAAATGGCGGTTCCCGCTTGCTAGGGAGACCGCATGGGCCAGTCGCAGAGAAAATGGCTGATACAGAACTTGCAAAAAGCTGGCCGGGAATGGCGCGAACAGCAGAGCCCCGCCCTGATGGGGGGTATGGCGCGAAAGCTACGGCTGCGCCTTCATGGACAGTGACTCACTCGGCCCCTGTGCTGAGTCAACCGCTTAGTCTATGGGACCCTCCCCTGATTTCCACCAGGGGGAGTGACTTTCAATTATGGCCTGTGGGAATGCACCCACTGGGCCCAGGGACTGATATCCAGACGGCGCCACTACAAGAAGTAGTTCCGGCCGCAGAGGTAACGTGCAAAAAGGAGGGATATTTTGCACGAAAAGCAGCTGCCAGGAGAAGGCGGGAACTAGCCGCGGCCCAAGAATCCCACTCTGATGAGGAAATTGGCGCGAAAACGCAGACCGCGCCCACCAGGACTGAGAAAGGCGCGGCCTTAATTAAGGGGCATGCTATTCCCCTGTGGGATCCGCCCATAATTGCAACCCCTGGGGGCGGGTTCCAGCTATGCCAGCGGAAGGAGGAGCCGAAGCAGGAAGTGGCTGGCCCAGAAGCTTCTACCGGTCAGTTGCGAGGAACCACTGACCTGGAGAGACCCATACTGAAAGTGGTCCCTACCAAAAGAATGGCCTGCTCCTCCACTGTGGGAACTATGGTATCCACCCAGCCCTACTCGGTACCCGGCGGGGTACTGGTAGTCAGGGTGGCTAACACCGAGACGGTGGTCGGGCTCTGCCTACAATGCGGGCTGCCCGGAGGCATTGTTAACACGGCGGCACGCATCCCACAATGCGGGACACTATACTTATGGCCAATGCCGACGTTCATTCCGATCCAATCTGCTGACCCCCCGGGGGATACGGCTAGGCGCTCCGCCGAGTCCCCTGGTGCACTGTGGATCAATCGTGCAAGTCCCGGAGAAAGGGGACTGGAGTCGATTAAATCGGCTGGGTCAGCAGCAACCGAGACGGTCGGGTCACTCCCCGACCGCACTGAGAAAAGACTATCACCCCGATCGGTGACCCCTAAGTCGGGGAAGGCAGAATACTCGGATGAGGATCTCCGCGAGCTAGCGGAGGTGAAATCGAGGCCCAGGACAGAACCGGGGAGGACGACACCCCGTAGTGTGAGTAGCAGCCTGGAAAGCAGGGCGTCCCCCGCAGATCGGCGAGCCGAGAGACGGAGTCCCTCCGCCTCAGGACATGGTGGCGACGGGCGAGAGACGCCTACACCCCTGCGGAATGGTAAGAGAAAGCCACTCACTTACCTTGCTCCGGTAGACGGTGTAGCGGAAACAAGGCCGTGCCAGGCCCAAGACGCACGTGCGGAGGAGATACCACTTCCGGTGGAGACGACGGCGGAGCTTCCGGATGTCGTCATCGAGGAAGAGATCCCGCATGGGGGTCCCACCCAAGATGGCGGCACTTCCGGTTCCGGTGAGGACATCATTTCCGGTGGCGACGGCGGAATAGACGGGAAAGATGCAGCAACGCTTCGGCGATCGGGTGAATGTCCCCGATCACCTCAAGGGCCCAAGAGCTGGATGGGAGACCCGCAGACGGATGAGGGTGAGCTATCCTCCTTGGAGCAGTCCATGGACAGCCGGGAACGGGTCGTAGTCCCGTGGCGTATCCCATCTTGCCCCTACGCCCAACCCCACGCCCTAGGTAAAACCCCTGCCCCCATCACATGTTCCCCGGGGTCCCCGCCTAGTCTGGAACTTGTGGACATACCTTTGGGGGGGGAGGAGAGACGGACTGGTGAACGACAGCGCAGTTGCGCTACGGAGGGCATTTCTCGTGGAGGGGGAGAATTAGGAAAGGCCGCGGTAGGCCGGTGGTTGCCCCCTGTGACCAATAAAACAGAGGACAAGGCCCTGGGATCATCACGGTGGTCCGTACCACGGTCAGCACGGACATCGGGGGTATTCTCATGGGGGGATGCGAAAGAGAGTGACTCAGGGGATTCACATAGGTTCAAGGAACACCGTTGGTGGGCCCCCCTCTTTGAAGGTTATGTGGCCTGGATGGATCGTACGCGATTCCTTATTAGAAGGGAGGATGTAGTTGACTTTTGGTGGGCCAAGGGAGAATTCACCCCTGAACAGCGAGACAGAGAGCTGCAGGAACGGTGGTATAAGATTGAGCACAGGGAGATAGAGCCCATGGGTCCCGATACACTGTCAGACCCTGTGGATCCTGACGAACCCCTGTCATGGGTGCTACCTGGGAGGGCAGGTACACTGGCGACACACTTTATTCGAGCTCGGCTAGTCCCACGAATTCGGGTATACTCGGGTGTATTGAGGTTTGTGACTGTTTTCTGCCCGAGTGCATTGAGGTATTTTCCAAGCAGGGATTGAAGCATTTTATTCCCGCTGGCTGCAATACTGCACAGTATATATATATATACTGCATTACAATTCATGAATTTATGCCATCTGGTAGACACGCGAAGTATTGCAGCCTATTAAATCCTAATCATTATCATTTAACAGATCAGCCGCCCGTCAGCCAGGCATGAACCCAGGCTGGGAAGGCAAACGCAACGGGGCTTGCCAGAGGTGAGGAGCGGCGCATTCCAGGTATCTGCCAGGTACATACTGGGTATTTGCTCGAATAAAGTGTGTCGGTGCAGTAGGGCTGACCTAATTAGGATCAGTAGAGCGGAACGGGCAATAATGGCTCGATACAAGTCTTCCCACGGGTTGGAGTACCCTTATGTCCCTGAACCCCTCATGGAGGAGATAGAAGAGAACAGGGAAAGGTGGCTTAGGGAAACCATCGAGATGTACCTAGTCAATAAGGGGAGTGACGTTACTGGAAGGAGGGCAGAGGACAGAATAGATCACCTGATGCGAGTGTGGAGTATAGGGAGGAATATACACAAACACAGGGTGACCTATAGGCCCGAGAGGGGACTGCCTAGGCACTATCATGTCACGGTCCTGGACATGGGTGGTAGAGAGGTTAAGAAACCTGACCCGAGCCACTATTATTAGGGGGTACTAAGGCATTTTGCAGGCTCGTGGCTGCTGGTCGGGGCGGGCTTGGCGAGATGTCACTGTGGTCATTTTTTTTTGTATAATGGACAATCTGTGAGGTTAACAATTATGTGTTATGTGTTACAGTGCTTCCTGGAAGAAGGCATTTAAATTTAGGTCCCAGCGAGGACGATGGGATTCACCAGGGGGAGAATGTAGCGGTCATGTTAAATGGCTACAGTCATCTCTCCTGCTGACAGTAAGGCCTGGTAAGTTGTGGGCATGCCAGCAGTAATTATGGAGGTTTGCCCGCACACCCTGTGGTGGGGTGCCCTGTGTATGGATGGGAGTGGTCACATGCTCTGATTCCATGGTTAGTGATGTCAGAGGTGTGTCAGCTTCCAGAGTGTACATAAGGCACAGCACTGTGTCTAATAGTTAGTTCTATCTGAGTCCTGAGTTCTGTAGGAGTTCTGAATAGTCTGCGAGAGTTATGTTATAGTAGCTGAACAGGAAGACTGTGTCCAGGGACCTGGCACAGGGTAAAGACATCCCGGCTGGGATAGGGAATCCCTATTAAAGGAGAATTACACCTTTCAAAGGGAAGCACTGAGGGACAATGAGTGGCTAGAGAAACTACTGCGAGGGGCAGTTAGCCCACCTCAACCAATAAAGATGCTCTTAATCACAAACCCTCTCGTGTACATGTGTGGAGTGAATGTACAGAGAGGAGCACCACAGAGGAGTTCCTCGTCAGGACCATCCCCAAGTGACCGAAGGGACCCTGATGAGGTGGAGGCGCTGCACTGGAACTAGGTAGGACTCCGCACACTACCTCAGCTGCCTGTCTGGACGGGTCCTCCCCACACACCATCATGCGGGAGACTCAGGAGTCCTGTTGCCAACAGGTGCACCACCAGACACTATCACACTGTAATGGGGACCGGTTAGACCACAGGGGCCAATGTGAGATTGGGTGGGTCAGGCCGGGCCAGAAATACCGTTACATTTGGAGGCGAGCTGCTGAGATCAGATCTGTCAACAGGACAGGCTCTAGCTAGGCACACTGGGAAACAGGGAGAGCGTCTGCTGCCACTCTGTGCTGCGTAGGGACGGACCTAGGGGTGGTCAGGGGCTGACAGGGTATTGTCAGTTCGCAGGGAAGACCTAGGGGCCTGAAAGGAGTGAGGGGTCTGGAGCCGGGCTATAGCTGACCGAGTCACTTTGAGGTAGTGCTAGTTGGTAGGATGCCAGAAGGGATAGCCTGTTAACGTGGTCAGGAATCCTGGAGAGGGTCTGCGCTAGGCTGACCAAGAGAGGTAGACGCCCCAAGTACTGCATGGCAGAGCCAGAGTACTCTAGCCCATTCCAGACACTTACCATAGGGAGCACAGACTGGGAGGAAGGAGTTACAGCAGACACTGAGTGAGCCTAGCCTGAGGTAGTGCAACATGAGTCCAGCCTAGATCAGGTACACATGTGGTGGTGCATCTGAGCAATCTTTATTGTACTGGTGTGGTGGCTGCCCCACAGAGCGGAGCCCCATGTACGATAATTGGTACGAGAGCGTGACAATCCAAGGAATGGAGGATCCGCGTGGTGCGGAGAGCCCAAAATGGCGACCAGAGGCTGATGGGGAAGGCACCCGTGGCGTGCGCCCCAGTGAAGAGCAAACTGTCGCTGAGCTGTCTTTAACTAATCTGCTCTGGAGTGGAGCGAAGGCCGTGGCTGCCCCGTTTTTGTCCTGTCTGGGACACCGAGGGGCCACCCTTGAAGAGTGTGAGGACATTGTGATAACTGGGGGGGAACCCAGCGAGAAGATCAAACAAACTGACATTTCGGGCTTAAAAGCCACCCAAAATGGCGGTTCCCGCTTGCTAGGGAGACCGCATGGGCCAGTCGCAGAGAAAATGGCTGATACAGAACTTGCAAAAAGCTGGCCGGGAATGGCGCGAACAGCAGAGCCCCGCCCTGATGGGGGGTATGGCGCGAAAGCTACGGCTGCGCCTTCATGGACAGTGACTCACTCGGCCCCTGTGCTGAGTCAACCGCTTAGTCTATGGGACCCTCCCCTGATTTCCACCAGGGGGAGTGACTTTCAATTATGGCCTGTGGGAATGCACCCACTGGGCCCAGGGACTGATATCCAGACGGCGCCACTACAAGAAGTAGTTCCGGCCGCAGAGGTAACGTGCAAAAAGGAGGGATATTTTGCACGAAAAGCAGCTGCCAGGAGAAGGCGGGAACTAGCCGCGGCCCAAGAATCCCACTCTGATGAGGAAATTGGCGCGAAAACGCAGACCGCGCCCACCAGGACTGAGAAAGGCGCGGCCTTAATTAAGGGGCATGCTATTCCCCTGTGGGATCCGCCCATAATTGCAACCCCTGGGGGCGGGTTCCAGCTATGCCAGCGGAAGGAGGAGCCGAAGCACGAAGTGGCTGGCCCAGAAGCTTCTACCGGTCAGTTGCGAGGAACCACTGACCTGGAGAGACCCATACTGAAAGTGGTCCCTACCAAAAGAATGGCCTGCTCCTCCACTGTGGGAACTATGGTATCCACCCAGCCCTACTCGGTACCCGGCGGGGTACTGGTAGTCAGGGTGGCTAACACCGAGACGGTGGTCGGGCTCTGCCTACAATGCGGGCTGCCCGGAGGCATTGTTAACACGGCGGCACGCTGCCCACAATGCGGGACACTATACTTATGGCCAATGCCGACGTTCATTCCGATCCAATCTGCTGACCCCCCGGGGGATACGGCTAGGCGCTCCGCCGAGTCCCCTGGTGCACTGTGGATCAATCGTGCAAGTCCCGGAGAAAGGGGACTGGAGTCGATTAAATCGGCTGGGTCAGCAGCAACCGAGACGGTCGGGTCACTCCCCGACCGCACTGAGAAAAGACTATCACCCCGATCGGTGACCCCTAAGTCGGGGAAGGCAGAATACTCGGATGAGGATCTCCGCGAGCTAGCGGAGGTGAAATCGAGGCCCAGGACAGAACCGGGGAGGACGACACCCCGTAGTGTGAGTAGCAGCCTGGAAAGCAGGGCGTCCCCCGCAGATCGGCGAGCCGAGAGACGGAGTCCCTCCGCCTCAGGACATGGTGGCGACGGGCGAGAGACGCCTACACCCCTGCGGAATGGTAAGAGAAAGCCACTCACTTACCTTGCTCCGGTAGACGGTGTAGCGGAAACAAGGCCGTGCCAGGCCCAAGACGCACGTGCGGAGGAGATACCACTTCCGGTGGAGACGACGGCGGAGCTTCCGGATGTCGTCATCGAGGAAGAGATCCCGCATGGGGGTCCCACCCAAGATGGCGGCACTTCCGGTTCCGGTGAGGACATCATTTCCGGTGGCGACGGCGGAACAGACGGGAAAGATGCAGCAACGCTTCGGCGATCGGGTGAATGTCCCCGATCACCTCAAGGGCCCAAGAGCTGGATGGGAGACCCGCAGACGGATGAGGGTGAGCTATCCTCCTTGGAGCAGTCCATGGACAGCCGGGAACGGGTCGTAGTCCCGTGGCGTATCCCATCTTGCCCCTACGCCCAACCCCACGCCCTAGGTAAAACCCCTGCCCCCATCACATGTTCCCCGGGGTCCCCGCCTAGTCTGGAACTTGTGGACATACCTTTGGGGGGGGGGAGGAGAGACGGACTGGGGAACGACAGCGCAGTTGCGCTACGGAGGGCATTTCTCGGGGAGGGGGAGAATTAGGAAAGGCCACGGTAGGCCGGTGGTTGCCCCCTGTGACCAATAAAACAGAGGACAAGGCCCTGGGATCATCACGGTGGTCCGTACCACGGTCAGCATGGACATCGGGGGTATTCTCATGGGGGGATGCGAAAGAGAGTGACTCAGGGGATTCACATAGGTTCAAGGAACACCGTTGGTGGGCCCCCCTCTTTGAAGGTTATGTGGCCTGGATGGATCGTACGCGATTCCTTATTAGAAGGGAGGATGTAGTTGACTTTTGGTGGGCCAAGGGAGAATTCACCCCTGAACAGCGAGACAGAGAGCTGCAGGAACGGTGGTATAAGATTTAGCACAGGGAGATAGAGCCCATGGGTCCCGATACACTGTCAGACCCTGTGGATCCTGACGAACCCCTGTCATGGGTGCTACCTGGGAGGGCAGGTAGGGCAGGTAGGGCTGACCTAATTAGGATCAGTAGAGCGGAACGGGCAATAATGGCTCGATACAAGTCTTCCCACGGGTTGGAGTACCCTTATGTCCCTGAACCCCTCATGGAGGAGATAGAAGAGAACAGGGAAAGGTGGCTTAGGGAAACCATCGAGATGTACCTAGTCAATAAGGGGAGTGACGTTACTGGAAGGAGGGCAGAGGACAGAATAGATCACCTGATGCGAGTGTGGAGTATAGGGAGGAATATACACAAACACAGGGTGACCTATAGGCCCGAGAGGGGACTGCCTAGGCACTATCATGTCACGGTCCTGGACATGGGTGGTAGAGAGGTTAAGAAACCTGACCCGAGCCACTATTATTAGGGGGTACTAAGGCATTTTGCGGGCTCGTGGCTGCTGGTCGGGGCGGGCTTGGCGAGATGTCACTGTGGTCATTTTTTTTTGTATAATGGACAATCTGTGAGGTTAACAATTATGTGTTATGTGTTACAGTGCTTCCTGGAAGAAGGCATTTAAATTTAGGTCCCAGCGAGGACGATGGGATTCACCAGGGGGAGAATGTAGCGGTCATGTAAAATGGCTACAGTCATCTCTCCTGCTGACAGTAAGGCCTGGTAAGTTGTGGGCATGCCAGCAGTAATTATGGAGGTTTGCCCGCACACCCTGTGGTGGGGTGCCCTGTGTATGGATGGGAGTGGTCACATGCTCTGATTCCATGGTTAGTGATGTCAGAGGTGTGTCAGCTTCCAGAGTGTACATAAGGCACAGCACTGTGTCTAATAGTTAGTTCTATCTGAGTCCTGTGTTCTGTAGGAGTTCTGAATAGTCTGCGAGAGTTATGTTATAGTAGCTGAACAGGAAGACTGTGTCCAGGGACCTGGCACAGGGTAAAGACATCCCGGCTGGGATAGGGAATCCCTATTAAAGGAGAATTACACCTTTCAAAGGGAAGCACTGAGGGACCATGAGTGGCTAGAGAAACTACTGCGAGGGGCAGTTAGCCCACCTCAACCAATAAAGATGCTCTTAATCACAAACCCTCTCGTGTACATGTGTGGAGTGAATGTACAGAGAGGAGCACCACAGAGGAGTTCCTCGTCAGGACCATCCCCAAGTGACCGAAGGGACCCTGATGAGGTGGAGGCGCTGCACTGGAACTAGGTAGGACTCCGCACACTACCTCAGCTGCCTGTCTGGACGGGTCCTCCCCACACACCATCATGCGGGAGACTCAGGAGTCCTGTTGCCAACAGGTGCACCACCAGACACTATCACACTGTAATGGGGACCGGTTAGACCACAGGGGCCAATGTGAAATTGGGTGGGTCAGGCCGGGCCAGAAATACCGTTACATGTGCTTTTACTATAAATGTCTATTCAGCCAGCTCAGGCATCCATATAGGTGCCGGGAAGTCTGCATAGACATCGGAGAGGAGAAGGGATGTTGAGAGGTGTCGGGGTGTGAAGTGGCCAGGGCAGGGCTTAGTACTGGGTCCGGAGAACAGAGACCCCCTGCGGGGAGGACACTCTGATCTGCCAGACTCAGTGGAGTCTGCCCAGAAGGTGACAAGGGGTTGACTAGGGGAAGCAGCAAAATGTCGGCGCGTTTTCCCATTGGTCAATCCGTATGTCCCGCCCACGGGTCATCCCGAGCCGGCTTAGCCCGTCCCCTCCTCTGGCGTCAGTCAAAGGACGAGCCCCTATTCCTATCGGCTGGCAGCAGGGTTTCCCATGCTCCAATTGGTCGCTCCTTCCTCCATGCTGAACATAGAACAGTGGAGGGTATGTAAGGAGAAAACCCCAGTCAGAGAACCAGACGATCTAGTGACTTGTGTCGATGAAGCTAGGGCGGACTTTTCAAAGTTGCTGTCACGAATACCAGAGCAACCGGCTTGGTTTTGAAGCTAGGAAAAGTCTGCCCTGCAGAGACTAAGTCAGACGTGAAGTTCAAGTTCTCATTTGGAACGTAGCTGTCGCGGCTAGGAACTGAAGCCAAAAAGAGGACCAGAAAGCCCGGGTGTATATCCCGGTCAGGTTAAGCGTACCGAAGCATTCGCCCTGCACCTAGTAGAGCCTAGATTTCACCCCCAGCAAGTGTGCTTTTAGCTGTATTTTGTGTATTCATTGTGTTGTACGCGGGTTTACCCGAATAAACTGCATTTTGTTCTTACCACCTTGTTTGCCTAGCGAATGATCCCGGTAAAAATAAGTGTAAAATCTCCTGGTCTCCCGTGAGAGACATTAGGGAAGGCCTAGTGATGTCACGGCCACGCCTCCCCGTCACGAGCGATCTAAAGTCCACAGATCACTCAGGCGACAGGCGCGCACAACGCCATGTGCTCTGTCGCACACGCACTATATCACACAGCAGAAGCCAATGCAAATTATCGACTATGGGGACATACTGTAGTATATGGCACAGCACCCCAAACCCACCTTAGCAACCTTGATACCCTCTACAATTCAATGTCGCTTTGTCCTCCAATGCAACGACAACACACATCACTGCGAAATGCTCAAAGAACTAGATTGGTCATCACTAGAGTCTAGGCGCAAAGTTCATCTTTCCTGTCTTGCCTTCAAATACTTTCTCGGCAAGCTACCCACCTATCTGAACAAGCTCCTCACCCCTACCACGTGTAGCACTTATCATCTGAGATCAGACTCCAACAGACTGCTCATGGTCCTAAGGTTCAACAAAGTATCCGTCCGCTCCTCCTCATAGGCCTTCATTATACCACCGGCGGCGGGACACGCACGCTACCTCAATGCGATGCGCTGCCCGAAACTTGCACTGCAGGCAGGAGGCATCGGGAGGCGAGGCCATGATGTCACGTGAGTGGTTCAGTCTCATTGGCTGAACCGCTCACATGACGCGGCCATCGCTCCAGAAAATAAAATTCTTGGATCTGTTCGAAAATTTGCGCACTTGGCCGCCTCGTTGGTCACCCATTCTTAGTGTGCGCTGATAGGAAAACTTTTATTTGTTTTGGTGGCGCACAACGTTCTGCGCTCCGCGGCTTCGGGTATAATCACGGCCTTACCGTGCACCCCAAAACTGGAACAACCTACCAGAGACTCTTGCAGATGCCACCAGTCTAAGTGCTTTCAAAACGAAGGCTGTCTCACATTTTAATCTGGTCTGTAACGGTTACATGCGCCTATAATATATATATTATCTCTAACTGTGCATGCAATGTCTTGTATATAATGTATACCATGTTCACTTAATGTAACTATGGATTTGTAACCATGTATCTGTCATCATAACTCTGTGCCCAGGACATACATTGAGAGTTACCTCATTTTCAAGTATTGCTTCCTTCCTGGTAAAACATTTTATAAATAAATAAAATATCCGAGGCCTAAGGAGCGAACACATGATTAGGAAATGCAGGAGGGGGGCGCAGGACCCTCCAGGACTGAATGGGTGAAAATCCCTCAGCTGCCCCAGGGACATCAACTTTAGGATTTCCTGTACAAGTGTACAGGCATACCCCGGTTTAAGGACACTCACTTTAAGTACACTCGCGAGTAAGGACATATCACCCAATAGGCAAACGGCAGCTCGCGCATGCGCCTGTCAGCACGTCCTGAACAGCAATACCGGCTCCCTACCTGTACCAAAGCTGTGCGCAAGCGGGGAGACTGTAGAGACTGCTACACATGCGTTATTTACATCAGTTATGCGCGTATATGATGATTGCAGTACAGTACATGCATCGATAAGTGGGGAAAAGGGAGTGCTTCACTTTAAGTACATTTTCACTTTACATACATGCTCCGGTCCCATTGTGTACGTGAATGCGGGGTATGCCTGTACCACCTGATAAGATTACACAAATAATGCAATAAATTGCACCCATTTAAGAAATATAGCGCTGTGCCATTTGTTCAAATAGAGCTGCGTTAACGTTCTGCCACTGTTAACCTGCGTTAATAGATGCGACCAAATCTGTACATCATTTTCTTTTACACTACATTAAGGTGAGACTATAATTACACGTTTATAATGTGAGGTCTATGAGCTGAAAGCGCAGCTTAGAGCAGGGGTGAGCAAACTTTTTATGCCGAGCCCCCCTTTTCATCCATAAAATTTCTCGGGCCCCCCCTGGCTGACGTAATCAAAATCACATGAAAAAAAAAAAAAACCTTTATTAAACGGTATACAATATAAATCCAAATATGTCTATAAATACTTACATATTTCAACAGCTCGCGCTTGCAAAATTAGGCTGCGTCCACGCTGCCGCTGAGAGCGGTGACATCACCAACTCTCCAAGCCTGAGCGCAGGGTGTCCTGCATCATTTTGCAAGCGTGGATCGGGGATATTTGTGTGTGTGTGTGTGTGGCTGTGTGTGTGGCTGTGTGTGACTGTGTGTGTGGCTGTGTGTGTGCATTGACTTCTGCTGAGCGCACTTCAAAGTCAATTTTGTTTGTCTCCCCAAGCGCTGAGCTTGGGAGAGCGTACGTGCACAAAGGCAATACTTTTGGGGGGCATTCATCCACCTCTTTGCTACCTCCCTTCCATCTCCCCCCCCTTTTTGTTTCTACCTTATTTATTTTTTCCGTTTTCAATGTTTTCACTTTTTTTTATTATTTCTGTACATTCATAGTGTGATTGATATAGTGGCAGCCGACCCTTTCCCTCGCAGAGGATCGCAGCGAAGCAGGTTGCCAGCGGAGGAGAGCAGGAACACAGCGCTATTGCAGGGCAGACACTGGGAGGGGCGTTTGACTTCACCGTGCTCGCGCGTGCTCCTCCCCGTACCCCCGAAGCCCCTGCGCGTGCGCACACACCATCACGAGGCCGCCACCTGCACTATCTTGTTCAGCCACCCGCACACATCTTCGGCTGCCCGCCTGTGCACATCTTATTGGCCGCCCCTCGCGTACAGCCCCTTTCTCCCCCCCCGCTCCCCTTTCTCCCCCCCCGCTCCCCTTTCTCCCCCCCCGCTCCCCTTTCTCCCCCCCCCCGCTCCCCTTTCTCCCCCCCCCGCTCCCCTTTCTCCCCCCCCCGCTCCCCTTTCTCCCCCCCCGCTCCCCTTTCTCCCCCCCCGCTCCCCTTTCTCCCCCCCCCGCTCCCCTTTCTCCCCCCCGCTCCCCTTTCTCCCCCCCCCGCTCCCCTTTCTCCCCCCCCCCGCTCCCCTTTCTCCCCCCCCCCGCTCCCCTTTCTCCCCCCCCCGCTCCCCTTTCTCCCCCCCCCGCTCCCCTTTCTCCCCCCCCGCTCCCCTTTCTCCCCCCCGCTCCCCTTTCTCCCCCCCCGCTCCCCTTTCTCCCCCCCCCGCTCCCCTTTCTCCCCCCCCCGCTCCCCTTTCTCCCCCCCCCGCTCCCCTTTCTCCCCCCCCCCGCTCCCCTTTCTCCCCCCCCCGAAACCTTTACAACAAATACTCACCTATTGTTCCACGAGTTATAAATAATACTACCTATTACGCATTTACATCCCGGGCAACGCCGGGTCTCTCAGCTAGTTTATTAATAAAACAAGAAATAACCGAGGGGATCCAACCCCACCTCAGTACATATGCGTCACAGATCCGGGTTCGGTTACAATGAACACAAACCACATGAATAATCAAATATAACTAAATGAAACTAAATCTATAAACAACATGACAAACGGTATATAAAATAATAAAAAGGAAGACAGTGTTCAATAAAACGGGATAAAGGAATCCTGGATTGGCTAAAAATATAGCTAAACAGCTGCCTGAGGCTGACAGGGGGAGACGGAGATTTACACTGAAGCCCAGAGCGGGTTCCGCGGCGAACGTATTGGGATCCGGACCGCGCCACCGCAGAGATGTTACCACCGCCCGAGCTCCCTGCAAACGCCATCTCGGCCTGTCAGAATACGCGCAGAGTGACCTGTCGTGACACGTCGGTTTATGTGTCTTTTTCAGTACAAAAACTTGTGATCAAACTTACCAGAGTGCTGTCTCCTGATCTCGTGCTTCAAACGGAATCGTGTGGTTTATTATTGCTTTATGGGACAAGCACCCAATTTTTTCTACATGCAACTGGAGTGCCGGCTGCTTCTGTGGAATATATATATATATAATTATATATATGCCAGGCCAGGACGCAAGATGCAAAACCTGCGCAATACTCTACACAGCGGACACAATACAAATACCACACAGGAATCGGGAATACAAAATCAGAGGAAGGTTCACCTGTTCCTCCAGCAATGTCGTGTTCCTCATCATGTGCATGAAATGTCCAGGGGGCTGCTACTACATAGGTGAGACGGGGCAGGGGCTAAACAAGAGAATGAACCTGCATCGCACAGCATCACACGCGGAACAAGAGACAGTCCTGTCGGCGAACATTTCTCTGACTCTGTCCATAAGATGGACGATCTGGGGGTTGCCATACTCAAAGTTAATCTTAAAACACCGAAATAGAGATGGTTGCACGAATAGAAATATATGCAACTGTTCGGGACACTTAGCGGTGGCCTAAACAGAGATCGAAATTTTATGAGTCATTACTGACACAAGTGAACTCTCTTCCCATGAGCGCTAAAGGCCATGTCTGTACATACTGTGCTATATGTATGCACACACAGCTGTCTCTTACACATACAAATACTCCTTGTTTTTCCATCCCTATACACCAATAGGGACCACATAGTATCTACACACACTTTTAGTTTTGCTACAATCTCTCACATTTCCACACCTACCCACACAATTTATATTAACTCCCACTCCACACACACACCTTTTGTAAAGCACTGTATAAACTGTGGGCTCTCCATTCATTTATATTCACACAGATACACACACACACACACACACACACACACACTCTTACATCACTAACTTTCAGGAACCTTTTAACACCTCTAGCCATAAATCACATTCACACAAGGGGGGGGGGAGAAGAGACAAGCACAGATAACATTCCAAGAGACACTGTTTTTAAGTATACCCTTTGCTTGCTTCATTCATTGTAACACCGCCAGAAGAAGAGATCAGCGTATCTCGAAAGCTCGCACAAATAAAAGCATTTCGTTAGCCACAGAACGGTATAGTCTATTTATTTTTTGATTATATATATATATATATATATATATATATATATATATATATATATGTGACACAAAGTATACCGCATCAACACAGTGCGTCACTGTTGCCCAGAAACTGTCTTGATTTATGATATAATAACAATGGACAGTGGTGCTAAAGGATAATGGATATGTATTACAACGAAAAAAGCATCCTTATGAAGAAGCACACGGGCATGCCAAGAAAGTGATAACAATACAAATGTATTAATGTGGGTTAAAAACAAGGGAAGAAAAATTGATAAAAGAGGAGGGGGACTCACATCTACCAAACATGTATTCCGTGAGGCAAAGAACAGCAAAAGTAATCACCAGCACAAGCAGCTCTGATCCAAGCATGCACATATACCTCTACACACAAGCAGCTCTGATCCAAGCATGCACATATACCTCTACACACAAGCAGCTCTGATCCAAGCATGCACATACAGTATACCTCTACACACACAAGCAGCTCTGATCCAAGCATGCACATATACCTCTACACACAAGCAGCTCTGATCCAAGCATGCACATATACCTCTACACACACAAGCAGCTCTGATCCAAGCATGCACATATACCTCTACACACAAGCAGCTCTGATCCAAGCATGCACATATACCTCTCCACACAAGCAGCTCTGATCCAAGCATGCACATATACCTCTACACACAAGCAGCTCTGATCCAAGCATGCACATATACCTCTACACACAAGCAGCTCTGATCCAAGCATGCACATATACCTCTACACACACTGCAGCTCTGATCCAAGCATGCACATATACCTCTACACACAAGCAGCTCTGATCCAAGCATGCACATATACCTCTACACACAAGCAGCTCTGATCCAAGCATGCACATATATCTCTACACACAAGCAGCTCTGATCCAAGCATGCACATATACCTCTACACACATTGCAACTCTGATCCAAGCATGCACATATACCTCTACACACAAGCAGCTCTGATCCAAGCATGCACATATACCTCTACACACAAGCAGCTCTGATCCAAGCATGCACATATACCTCTCCACACAAGCAGCTCTGATCCAAGCATGCACATATACCTCTCCACACACTGCAGCTCTGATCCAAGCATGCACATATACCTCTACACACACTGCAGCTCTGATCCACGCATGCACATATACCTCTCCACACAAGCAGCTCTGATCCAATCATGCACATATACCTCTACACACAAGCAGCTCTGATCCAAGCATGCACATATACCTCTACACACAAGCAGCTCTGATCCAAGCATGCACATATACCTCTCCACACAAGCAGCTCTGATCCAAGCATGCGCATATACCTCTACACACAAGCAGCTCTGATCCAAGCATGCGCATATACCTCTACACACAAGCAGCTCTGATCCAAGCATGCGCATATACCTCTACACACAAGCAGCTCTGATCCAAGCATGCACATATACCTCTACACACAAGCAGCTCTGATCCAAGCATGCACATATACCTCTACACACACTCCAGCTCTGATCCAAGCATGCACATATACCTCTCCACACAAGCAGCTCTGATCCAATCATGCACATATACCTCTACACACAAGCAGCTCTGATCCAAGCATGCGCATATACCTCTACACACAAGCAGCTCTGATCCAATCATGCACATATACCTCTCCACACAAGCAGCTCTGATCCAAGCATGCGCATATACCTCTACACACAAGCAGCTCTGATCCAAGCATGCACATATACCTCTACACACAAGCAGCTCTGATCCAAGCATGCACATATACCTCTACACACAAGCAGCTCTGATCCAAGCATGCACATATACCTCTACACACAAGCAGCTCTGATCCAAGCATACACATATACCTCTACACACAAGCAGCTCTGATCCAAGCATGCACATATACCTCTACACACAAGCAGCTCTGATCCAAGCATGCACATATACCTCTACACACACAAGCAGCTCTGATCCAAGCATGCACATATACCTCTCCACACAAGCAGCTCTGATCCAAGCATGCACATATACCTCTACACACAAGCAGCTCTGATCCAAGCATGCACATATACCTCTACACACAAGCAGCTCTGATCCAAGCATGCACATATATCTCTACACACAAGCAGCTCTGATCCAAGCATGCACATATACCTCTACACACATTGCAACTCTGATCCAAGCATGCACATATACCTCTACACACAAGCAGCTCTGATCCAAGCATGCACATATACCTCTACACACAAGCAGCTCTGATCCAAGCATGCACATATACCTCTCCACACAAGCAGCTCTGATCCAAGCATGCACATATACCTCTCCACACACTGCAGCTCTGATCCAAGCATGCACATATACCTCTACACACACTGCAGCTCTGATCCACGCATGCACATATACCTCTCCACACAAGCAGCTCTGATCCAATCATGCACATATACCTCTACACACAAGCAGCTCTGATCCAAGCATGCACATATACCTCTACACACAAGCAGCTCTGATCCAAGCATGCACATATACCTCTCCACACAAGCAGCTCTGATCCAAGCATGCGCATATACCTCTACACACAAGCAGCTCTGATCCAAGCATGCGCATATACCTCTACACACAAGCAGCTCTGATCCAAGCATGCGCATATACCTCTACACACAAGCAGCTCTGATCCAAGCATGCACATATACCTCTACACACAAGCAGCTCTGATCCAAGCATGCACATATACCTCTACACACACTCCAGCTCTGATCCAAGCATGCACATATACCTCTCCACACAAGCAGCTCTGATCCAATCATGCGCATATACCTCTACACACAAGCAGCTCTGATCCAATCATGCACATATACCTCTCCACACAAGCAGCTCTGATCCAAGCATGCGCATATACCTCTACACACAAGCAGCTCTGATCCAAGCATGCACATATACCTCTACACACAAGCAGCTCTGATCCAAGCATGCACATATACCTCTACACACAAGCAGCTCTGATCCAAGCATGCACATATACCTCTACACACAAGCAGCTCTGATCCAAGCATACACATATACCTCTACACACAAGCAGCTCTGATCCAAGCATGCACATATACCTCTACACACAAGCAGCTCTGATCCAAGCATGCACATATACCTCTACACACACAAGCAGCTCTGATCCAAGCATGCACATATACCTCTCCACACAAGCAGCTCTGATCCAAGCATGCACATATACCTCTACACACAAGCAGCTCTGATCCAATCATGCACATATACCTCTACACACAAGCAGCTCTGATCCAAGCATGCACATATACCTCTACACACAAGCAGCTCTGATCCAAGCATGCTCATATACCTCTCCACACAAGCAGCTCTGATCCAAGCATGCACATATACCTCTACACACACTGCAGATTTGTGCACATAACGTAAGGAGATAGCTGTTGTTGTAAAATAGTAATTGCAGAAATGGAGGCAATAAATGCTCGAGTATTAAAGATGTAAATACATCACCATTAAAGCGTAGGTGTGAAAGGCCAATTTACAGATAGCCAAGGCCTCCTGTCATGGAAAAGGGTAGGGGTCCCACTCCACAGACTCTCACTCCAACGCGTTCCGACTAAAACGGTCTTCTTCAGAGAGAAGAAGATTATATATATATATATATATATATTTTTTTTTTTGCATGTCATTTCCCAGAATCCCTTGCTGCAGTGGAAGTGCTGTATGCTGGTGATAATGGGGAAAGGAGGGGTTGCAGACCTGCCTAAGACATGCAGATGAGCATACAGTTGTATTTGCATATTTGCTTTCCTGTGGAGGGTTTTTGTCACTTTTTTTACTCACCATAACTTAACTCAGTATTATGGTATAGCCTATCCCATAGCCTCTTTGCATACCCAGTTAAATCAACCCCACACTGATGAGACCCATTAAGGTCGAAACAGCTGTCTGTGGGTGGTTTTCTGGGTATGCACCTTAACCCTGGCTGTGCTCAAAGCTGTGACCATGCAGCAAGCTTAAGCCTATAGGGAACCATGTTAAAAATGGTTTTTGAGGCAAAAAGTGACACTGTGTGCTCATTTGCATGTCATTTCCCAGAATCCCTTGCTGCAGTGGAAGTGCTGTATGCTGGGTGATAATGGGGAAAGGCGGGGTTGCAGACCTGCCTAAGACATGCAGATGAGCATACAGTTGTATTTGTGTATATATATATATATATATATATATATATATGAAACCAGGTGTCCCACCAAGGAGACAAAAAACAGCACTCAAGGTATATTGCAAAAGTGTATTTGAAAAAAAGCAGGCACATATAAATCCAACGTTTCGGTCCTGTATAGGACCTTCCTCAGGGGCGTGAGGAAGGCCCTATACAGGACCGAAACGTTGGATTTATATGTGCCTGCTTTTTTTCAAATACACTTTTGCAATATACCTTGAGTGCTGTTTTTTTGTCTCCTTGGTGGGACACCTGGTTTCCTGTAATTTTTGTTGAACAAGCACTTATTTCTTTGGAGCCTTTGAAGTGCCTGCTGTTATCTATATATATATATATATATATATATATATATATATATATATATATATATATATATATATATATATATAAAATCAAAAAATAAATAGATGATATTATTTTTTTATTATTTTATGATTATTGAAGCTCGGCTAACACGGTACTTATACCTCTACACATATACCTTGAGTGCTGTTTTTTGTCTCCTTGGTGGGACACCTGGTTTCATATATATATATATATATATATATATATATATATATATATATATATATATATGTGTGTGTGTGTAAATATATGTATGTGTGTGTAAATATATATATGTGTGTATGTATATATATATACATATATATATATATATGTATATGTGTTTGTGTGTGTGTGTCATACAAGAATCTATTATTATCTAAAATCAGTAACATATGTGATCTATTATGCCATTACCAATTGGACTGTAGGACTATAAAACCATTACGACTGAGTTGTAGCATTATCCTCTCATGAAATCAGCCGTGTGCTGAAGAAACACGTAGGTACATTCTTCTCGTTGCTATTGCCACACTATCCGTCTTGACGCCGGAAGGGAAGTTGGTACGCGAACAAGGCGAGACACCGGAATTACAGAGTGGAATCACAACTGCATACTACAGATTGCCGGAGGACCACACTGCAAGGGGCGCAGCCTATCGAGTTTCCCGGTCATCGTCCAAAGTCTGGAGCTGCGGATTGACCACCGGATTACCACGGAGCACGAGCCTGTCTCATACAACGCTTTTACCAAACGGATGTTTGTGAGTTTGTTATTTTTATCTTGTCCAGGAAATGAAATTGTTAAACCGAATTTACACATGGAGCGGGCGCTTTCTCTTCTTTTTTTTTGTTTAGGTATCTATCGAGGAGGTGGTTGTTTCCCCGAAGAGAGCTGCCAGGACTCCAGAGGATGCCCGAATTGGATCCTTTTATGATTGAGTTATAACATAGCTATTAGAGCTAAGTTTCTGGACTGTTATTGTGTTTAGGCATAGTGTTTATTATTATTTTATTACAGCTACTTTTAGTTATTAATTCTGGCCACTAATTCTCACTGCCACTATAATCTTTCTCTAGCCACAACCAAATTGCTATATCAGCTATATTATTTATTGGTTATACCAGGGGAGCTCGCGCCCCCACCCCCTCCTTTACCTTGATGCGGCGTCACGTGACCGGCAGCGGCATTTGACGAGGGTGACGTCACATGACCCCGCGGCGTAATTTAACACCGCGTTGCCATGGACACGAGTGACGCCGGCAGAGTCAAGGTAAGTAATAGCATTGCAGAGGCCTCACGCGATCCCCCGGCATTTAATTTTAATGCCTCGAGGAAGTGCGCGGGGCCTCTGCAACCGCCCGTGCGCCTCCCCCCCCCGAAAAATCTCCCGCCCTCCACTTTGCGCACCTCTGGGTTATACCATATATATACACACGCACACACATATATACACACACACACACACATACATATACACACACGTGTATGTGTGTATAAAACAGACAATATATATACATATAGTATGATATATATATATAAACATACTATATGTGTATGTATGTATATGTGTATATATATATATATATATTGCACGCGCACACACACATATAACGTTTTATCCAACTTTTTCATTTATCATTTGTAGAGAAAATGAACAATGTCGCCAAAAGCGCTATTTTTCAAAATGTAGCATCTCTACTAATTAGTGTAAAATGATACTTCATATAAAGCAGGTTATGGGACCCAGTATAAAATGACCTTCATGTCTCTTATCACATCCCAGTATATGGATATCTTCTATTATCACAAGCTGCTAACATGTGACAGGGCTCAGGGTCTGAGCCCAGAATGTGACATATTGAACATTCTCATTCTAAATTTCAAAAAATATTGTGTTGATTTCTGACCTGACTGCCGTGGTTACAGCTCAACCACTCTGTTCTACTGCATGTCACCACTTTCTGCCACAACCAGCTGACGGTGGATCTGCAAGGAGTTCAACGCTCATTGGCATCAAATCTGTGGCTTGGTTAACGTATCATTTCTCCAGCTTTTTATTGTATTGTTTTTAAATAGATTATATTTATTTAGTTGAATAGATTATATTTCTTAGTACAATAGATTCTATTTATTAGTTTAATAGATATTTATTTAGTTTGATACATTATATTTCTTAGTTTAATAGATCATATTTGTTAGTTAAATAGATTATATTAACTAGTATTTAAGTCTCCCCCTCAGAGCCCCATTAGATAAATATTTTAGGACCCTTGTGCATATTTCACATCTTTTCGGAGTCGCTTATTTTTTAGACCCTCGGAGCCGAAACCTAAAGGGGTCAGCTAAGAAAGTTCGGATCAAGAGGAGCCACACAGCTTAAAGACAGAACATTTCCAAGGGAGATGGAGACAATTTGGGTAAGATCTGATTAAAGGACAACCTTTGGGGAAGGAAAGGGTGATGGGGGAGTGTAAGAGGGGGGTGAGAGAGCAAGGTGGTGTGTCAGATTGGGGCAGAGCAAGAGAACGCAAAAATGATGGGGATTTGCTGCATACCAAAAAAAACAATTAGTGATACTTTTACCAGTGCCCCTTAGTCTCAGGGAAGACCGGCATTTCGTCCAATGTATACAATAAGATTGATGGAAAAGGGCACACAGATTTGAATAAAAAAAGATAATTTATTGTGCCACAGACTACAATGTTTTGGCTGCTGGCCTTTCTTTGCTGGATTTAGTGGGTTTAGCCACTTTACCTGAAAAAGACCAGCAGGCCGAAATGTTGTAGT
The DNA here is from genome assembly GCF_040206685.1 of Ascaphus truei. Classification (NCBI taxonomy): domain Eukaryota; kingdom Metazoa; phylum Chordata; class Amphibia; order Anura; family Ascaphidae; genus Ascaphus; species Ascaphus truei. The sequence goes on along the minus strand of NW_027453868.1, from coordinate 75,981 downwards.
CTATGGCAGTGCAAGAGAAAACAGGTTGGGGGGGGGTGGGTTCTCGCAAGGTCGCCGACCCATGGGTGAGGGTCCCCGGTGGAAACTAGTCCTGGACCCCGGGAAAGCTGTCTGTGGCCCATACAAGCTGAGTAACATGTAGAAAGGACACATGTATGTTCAGAATGAGTTAGCATGGTATTTTGAGAGGCATCATAGCAGGTCAGTGCAAGTCAGGGCAGAGCACTGCAAGGTCAGTCAATATGAGTATGAGGAAGGGTCCGATGGAGGAGTTGGAGGGTCCCAGAATATCTCTTAAAGCAGGGGTGTGCAAATCGAGGGGCGCGACATTTTCTTGGGAGGAGGGGCTCGGCGCTTACAGTGGCCCCTCGCTCTTCCCCACAGCATTTAAATTAAATGCCGGAAATCGCGTGCAAGTCCTCTGTAAGTTCCCTTTCCTTGTCTCCGGCGGCTTCTGGCGACAGCAACGTGGCGTCACATGATGTGGCATTGCCATAGCAACGTGATATCACATGACGTCGTTACATCAGAACGTCGGAGACAAGGTGGGGAGGGGGGAGGGGGGAGCAGGGAAAAAGGTTGCGCAATCCTGTCTTAAAGCATTGTCTTGCATACAGATCAGAGGCCAAGAATGGATATGGATATCCGATGTGAAGCCGGAAATAAGACAGAAAAGACCGTTTCGGGAGAAGAAGGTGAGTGATGAAATAGCCGTCACTGTGTAACTCTTCCAATTACCTGCAACTTCATGCAGAGAAATAGCAACGCTTGTTTTTAACGTGTTAAGCGCCTAATGGGGAATTCAACTGCTGAGAGGTTAAGGGAGTTACTCACCAAACTCAGCGACGTTTCTGTGTCTCTGTGATAACTCCCCTAGGACATGCCTGAAAACCAGAGGTTACTCAATGTATTTTTGATAAATAGAAATATGACCTTCTGGGAAGGGGTACATAATGGGTACTGGGCCTGGTGAGGTGGGTATAACGGGTACTGGGCCTGGTGAGGTGGGTATAACAGGTACTGGGCCTGGGGAGGGGTGTATAACAGGGTACTGGGCCTTGGGAGGGGTGTATAACAGGGTACTGGGCCTGGGGAGGGGTGTATAACAGGGTACTGGGCCTGGGGAGGGGCGTATAACAGGGTACTGGGCCTTGGGAGGGGTGTATAACAGGGTACTGGGCCTTGGGAGGGTTGTATAACTGGGTACTGGGCCTGGGGAGGTGGGTATAACGGGTATTTGCCCTGTGGAGGGCGGTATAACGTGGTATTGCGGAGGGGGTATAAGTGGCACAGGAGCTCTTGCGATACAGAGTATCACTGTCCCTGGTTACAAACACTTCATGTCTCCTGCAGGTCAGGACACGCACGAAGGTGGTGCCCTTTGTGCCACCAGACGACGAGGCGGGCTACGAGGCGGACGACGAGGCATACGAAAAAGCGGGCGTCAAGTGGAACAATGAGGTGGGCTACAAGGCGGCCGAGGAGGCAGACGTGGTGTACGATGACCAAGGAGCATACGACAGGTGTGGCCGGATCTGCTGCTTCACCTTTTTTAGGCGGAGGAGAAGACCCCAGGAGCAGGTAGGAGAATACGAGAGGTGCGGACAGATCTGCTGCTTCACCTTTTTTAGGCGGAGAAGAAGCCGGGAGCAGGTAGCAGAGGAGCCAGGGCGTAGATACAGGGGTATTCTAGGGGCCCTGAGAAGTTGGTTTGACCGCAGGAGAGGCAGATAAGATCAGGAAGGCTGCGGGAGGGGCAGGTACTAGAGGGAGATAGGGATATTGGGCGTGAGAGGGTGAGAGAGAACAAGGAGCAGGGCCGGAGCACGGGTTTCATGCGCCCGAGGCGAAACTTAAAATTTGTGCCCCAGTTGTATAAAAAATAACAAGATAAATAAAATAATAAAATAAACAGTGGCGTAGCTATCGGGACTGCAGGGGGTGCGACCGCACCCCAGCGCGACGCAAAATAAAAACAAAAGGGCGCCAAAATACTGGATAAAAAAAAAGAATAATAATTTTAAAAAAAAGATAAATAAATTAGAAATAATAAGAAAAAAAATAATAATGATTATTAATGCGCCCCTAGGACCTTTGCGCGCTAGGCGACCGCCTAATGGCCGGCCGGCCCTGCGAGGTATGCGGGAGGAAAAGGGGTGAATGGGATAGATATGCAGGGGGATGGGGGAGCAGGTGAGTTATACACAGGGGCACAAGGGCCCCATCACCCACATCTCTATATACTGAGTGTGCCCCTGTGTATAACAACGCTGATCTGTGCTGCTCCATCTGATCTCACTGCGCAGTGATCCAGGGACCCTCCGATCGCCATTTAATGGGGTCAGGAAGGAATTTTTTTCCCCCATTGCACAGCAGGGGTTATGTTTCGCCTTCCTCTGGATCACAGCAACAAATTGCCCTTTGTGCATGAATTATCAGTGAGATCTTTATACACCCTGCATTGGTCTTCACTCCTTTGCTGCCGGAGGGGCCTGCAGTGCATTGCTCTGCGTGTTACTATATTGCTCTGCAATGTGCTGCAGGCCCCTACCAGCAAAGAGATTCATTATTTCAATAAAATACTCTCTTTAATCCAACCTATGTGTAGTGTCTTTTCTATCCGTTGTATCTATTGCTAACAGCTCAGTGATTCTTCCCCAGGTCATTGCACTAGTGTCACGCTGCCAAGCCGGGTGTGAGGGAGATTTATAGGGTCACATATACACTTCTGCCAAAACACGAGTGCAAACAGGAAGCCCCTCTGATCTCATATCTTTTATTACACAAAACGGTATCTAAAAAGGTAAAAAGAACATACATGGGATTCTGCTACAAATATCTCTCTAATTACAAACCAATTAGCAAATCATTCAGATTAGAGTCGAGCGAAAAGAAAGGGTTAAGTATGTCATGTACAGTATATGCAGTGCAGGCTGTTCTGCGCATTACATGCAGGGGACAACGTTTAGGGGATATAAGTAATGCTGATCTCAGAGCTGACCGGCTGACCTGCTCTTCTGGCTGACCGGAGGACCTGCTCTTCTGGCTGACCGGCTTCCCTTCTTCCAGCTAACTGACCTGAATTGTGGCCCCTGTATCTCCCAATTAAACGTTTTATTGGCATATTCTTGTTTGACTCGTTCTATACAGACATTTTCTATATATTCATTGTGGGATTTGATAACATCTGTAAGATCTCTCAGAATATCACATTCTGTACGTTTGTGCTGAATATTTTTCCATTCTCAATTTACTTAATATTAGTTTTTGGCTTCAATTATTTATATCGAGCCCAAAATACCTTTATACAGGATGCTGTTCCCTTTATCCCACAAATGCTGCTTCATTAAAGCCCGTGGGTGGCACTTAATGCATTCTCAGACTTTTAGGCAACATCCCTAATTTCCAAACGTGGGATAAAATCTGTGCATATTTAAATGGTTAATTTTTCCATTTTTCCATTGTGACAAAATATCAATTTTCTCACTCAGACTACTAAATCCCTCCCCAAAAATATCCGTTTCACATAAAAGTGTGTGCGCGCGTCTCCTTCCGCCTAACTGGCACGTCGTCCTTACGGGCGCCACTCCTTGCAACTCCACGCTGCCCTCCAGTGGTAAAAGAAATAAGATACATTTACTGTACTCGTCTGGCAGCTGCTCCCGTATAAGGTGGGTAACTCTGTATTAGGGGTCTTGGTAGAGTATATTTTATACTTATGTCGGATAGATGAGAAAATAATATTCCTAACAGGTTATTGTGAGAGGCCTTGGATCTGATCCTATATGCACGCAGCCCTCGCCTCTCTGACCTTGAACACATACTTCAATCTGATTTTTTGAGACTTGAAACTGGATTTCCCAAAACAAACTGATTTTAAACACTGACAAGACTGTAACAATGGTATTTGGGACCAGAGCTAAATTGCTAAAGCTGCCAATGACAGAGCTTCAGATAAAAACCAGCTCTAATACCATCCTAGCCCCTGTTACTTGTTTGAAATATCTGGGCATATAGTTCAACTCCCATTTAACATTTGGGATGCACATTGATACCCTGACATCCAAATCCTATGCCAAACTAGGTGTACTTTACAGGAACAAATCCTCCCTAAGGCCCTCATGCAGTAAGCAGCGATAAGCCACTTATCACCAGTTTATAGCCAAAAAAGCCTACAGCGATTCAGAAAGCCCAGAGAAGCTGGCGATTAGAGCAAAAATAACCGGGGGTTTTTTGCCGGAAAATAAATAAATAAATAAAATCGGCAGACGCGCGGTGATAAGCCACTTTTCAGCACTGATCGCCAGTTTTTCAAACACGCTCAATTCTATAAGCCCTGATCAGCTTATTGCGGCTGATCGCCACTTTAAAATTGCTGTTTCTTCTCCAAATTGTCCCGCCACAAAAGTTGGCAAGAAGGTGGGGTGAAGCTGCGATGAAAATAACATGCATGTGTCCCAGAGCTGATATCCATTAATATCAGCACCAGAGACCCCCGGCATGAATCCGATGCATAAAAAATGCATTTACAGGCAACTTCATTACCGCCAAGGCAATGAAGGGGTTATACACCCGTGCCAGGCTTATTGTGGGTAGCGGGGGTGGGTGAAGGTGGTATTTGGCCCTGGGTGGGTGTTTATGCCTTGCCAGGGGGTTGCAGGATGACTTAACCTCTTCTTTAACTTCGTGGTTAATACCGCTATGGTAATGAAGGGGTTAACCCCTCCCGCTACCCCCCCCCCACCCGGTAGGCCTAAACACCCATCCTTGGGGCCAATACCCCGTTCATCCACCCCCACTACCCACAATAAACAAAAATACACATAAAAGCACCACTAGCCACCTCCTAGGTCCCTAATAAACCATTACAATATTCATAAAACCATTATTTTGTTTACACCCAGGATTATTACATGGGATTAGGGCTATGTTATTCAGTGAGGGGTTGTATGTTTGTATTCGTAGGGACAGGCAAGGCCGGAGTCAGATGGGTTTCTCCTGCCTCTGTCCTCCCTGTCTCCTGACCCTTCCTGTAGCCGGACAAAGAAGAAGAAGCAGGCACACGGTCTTACTCAAAGGAGGTTTAATATGCCATAAAGTCCAACGTTTCGGCAGTCTAATACTGCCTTTCTCAAGGTGAAGGCTACCAAACACAAGAAAACAGTCACAATATATACCACCCCCCTGATACTCTCCCCGCTCTGCCACATAACCAGGATGTTGACGCCCCCTAGTGACGTCAGAGCTACCATATGGCGCCCCCTAGTGATGTCAGAGCTACCATATGGCGCCCCCTAGTGACGTCAGACGTCTAGGTCTAAATCCCTGGCAATACAGCATAGAGCTGTCTTGGAGGAATGCAGCCACAGCCACACCTCTCCCCAGACTGAACACTCCCCCATGATGATGTCAGCGTGACCCGCCCGTCGGGGGGAAGGGGGGGGTGTGCACCAATCAAGACTGTACTCACAGGGCTGGACAAAGATGTATCCGTCGCCATGGGATCAGTGTCAGAGCAGGGAGGAGTGACACACTCCTATAAATCACCCTGAAAGTGTAAATAAACCACACACCAAAATATTCATAAAGCATATGTGCACAAAACTAATACAGCAATATACTATTAAAAACATGTGACTGTATACTGCTGATGACATCAGTATAATCCTGCAAAGTTACCGTGAAATGCCACATAAGAATATGCAGTACATCAGTATTTAGAATATACTAGTGTGTATACCTAGTCAGAAATGGGTACACACAGCCAGGGGGTGGGGGGGGAGGGAAGGGGGAGGGAGGGAAGGGAAAAAAACCACACAAAAAGGATAATTTTCCCAATAGGTAAGTGCAGAGTCCATGGATGGTGCAAGATCAAATATGCCTGTAGAAAGACAAAAAATTACCTTCTATTAAGGAAGCATTTTAAATTCTGTTGCTCATTAAGACCCATACCGTTGCTGGTATTTAAAGCATGTATCCAGAATGCTTCACGTCTCAATAAGAAAGTCTCCCTATCTGGAGTGAGAAAATGTGAAAAGATATAGTGCGCTACTACAATCAATAAAAGTGAGGTGATATAGTGATGTACAAAAAGAGGTGACCTTTAAACACGTAGAGTATATGGAACGTCTGCAGCTGTGGCACCAGGGATGGCTCAAATACCCCCTAATAGCAAACAGAAATACAAAAAAACACAGCGCACAACGCTCATAGTGCATTAAAAATTATATTAGTAACCACAAAATAAAGGTGAGTATTAAGCGTACATTTAGATAGAAAAAACAATCATTTCAGGGTTAATGTTACCCAAGCACCAACGGACGCCAATAGAGATGTCGTGGCTCTCTCCTTCTCAATCCCTCAGCCTCGGGGGTAGGGCCTGGGTGGTCTTCCAATCGGTTAGCTGTTAGTACAGCCCTCAGCCTCAAGGTAGTACTTAGGAGGTCTCCAGTTCAGCTGAACAGCAGTACAGCCAATTCGCCGTGCCAAGCAATAATGTCTTTCACTGTTCCAGTCTCTGTAGCAGCGGAGCACACGCTGTGGGGCGTCTATTTTTAATTTTTATGATTCTCCCGCTTTGGGGGGTGACTGAATTGACTACCGGTAGTCAGACTGTTACAGACCGAGCAGCTCATGCATCTAAAGTTACCCGGTCTGCCACCCTCCAGAAAATGAGGAGTTCTGTAGTTACCCTCATTATCTGCATGTATCAGGCTATCCGCCAGATTCCTCCCTCTTTTGAATGCCACCATTGGTGGTACACAGCAACTTTCAGATAATATATCATCATTTTGCAGAATATGCCAGTGTTTAAGACTGGTAGATTTAATAAAACCACCAGCTTGACTGTACGTAGTAAGCAGGAAGGAAAAGACTTGGATCACAACTATGAAAAAACGAGAACTGGAGGCTAATAGAAAAAATAACAAATTATTTATTGGGACATAACTAATTAAAAAGAGAAACCTCTCGCATGGTGCGCTTTATCAAAGAGTAGTTTCACTGGTCTTAATCAAACTCTTATATGGTTAGCACCGCCCACCTGTGTCCAGGTAAACACAAACCCCCAGGACACAAATTCCCTGTGAAATGAAACACAGGAAAGGGGCGTAATGCTCAGAGGGAAGAGATCCACATAGAGGGAATAAACAGGTAAAAAATTAATAAAAAAGACCAATCACATACAAAAGAAATATCAATAACACATATATATCAACTGTGGAAACATAAACATACACATGTCCAAATCTATAGTGAATATTCAATGTATATTTAACCCATTGATTTGTTCATTTTAATATCATAAGATGGCATATGAATGGTATATCATCAAACTCCTAGACACAATAGATATGGTTTAAAGGACATATGTAAAACACAATATTATTCTAGAAAAAAGTAAATATATAGTTAGAAAAAGGAAAACAAATAATAAATAATAAAGAAGAATAGATGCCAAAAGAAAATGTAGGACAATTGAATTCATTAATAAATATATATCTTATTTGATCACTAGAAAGCAGAAAAAAATGACAATAATAAATAACTTAATAAACAGACAATCATTATTATCATCGTGAGACGGAAGCATAGCAAGAATACTCATACAAAATGTTCATGAAAAATGTTTTAGATTTAAAATTTGTCCCTGAAGAAGCTCCTTTGCTGGAGGGAAACGCGCGTTGGACGCGCAATGTTGTCAGTCTCCTACTTGGAGCTGTTTTAATGTAGTGTCAGCAGTCTCCTGGCTCTAACTGTGTTGATCCCATTAGTTAGTTATTTATTTAATCCTTTAATTTTATAGTGAGTGTGCCTGCTTTCCTTGCACAGCACTGCCGTGTCTGGCAGGTCTATGCTGCAGTGTATGTACTAAGTGAACTTAAAGTGATTTGTTACCGGCGCTAACCACACCCAATCTGTGATAAAATAGTGCACAAAATTAAAATTCAAAATAAAATGTGTCAAGGTGATCACTGATCAAATTCTCAACCTTCCAGGAATGTGTACAGATTCCTTTCAATAGTAGCTTGTCCGGGATGGGAAGGGAGCGAAGATAGCAGGGATACACCATGAAAAATAAAAAATAAATGCATACAATAGTGTAATAAGTTCTTTTCAATCTGGATAAAACATGTATGTCTTGGCTCTATAGCAATGCCTACTTACAGCAGGTCAAAAGGTAAAAAGCATTGATCTACACAGCAGGTAGAAAGGTGTCAGGATCTTCAGGAACAACAGCCCAGGTTTACAGCATAAGAAATCAGCACCTCAGCTCAGACGTCAGTAGATGTGAGTGGATCAGAGACATGCAAAAGAAAGGCAGACCATAGTGTCGATCGTGCATAAAATTTATATAAACAAACAACAAATTTTAGGAATTGTACTCACATTGTGTACATAATCATAGTTCACATAAGGCTTTACTTGAGGCAAATGGAGTGCTGGTTCAGTGTGGAGCAGCTCACCGGGGATCTTCTCCTCAATGAATGCTCCTGAGGAAGTTGTCTAGTACGACGAAACGCGTAGAGCCACTTTCATTGCTGCAGCTGCTCTTTCTACTGAAGGCTTCAGAGTTGCTGAGTTCCCCCACCGTTTGCCTCCAAGACCGGATGCCGTCACCCCAACAGCGGATGTGACGTCAGACGCCATCTCCCACCCGGTCTGTTGTGAGTCTAAGGAGAAGATCCCCGGTGAGCTGCTCCACACTGAACCAGCACTCCATTTGCCTCAAGTAAAGCCTTATGTGAACTATGATTATGTACACAATGTGAGTACAATTCCTAAAATTTGTTGTTTGTTTATATAAATTTTATGCACGATCGACACTATGGTCTGCCTTTCTTTTGCATGTCTCTGATCCACTCACATCTACTGACGTCTGAGCTGAGGTGCTGATTTCTTATGCTGTAAACCTGGGCTGTTGTTCCTGAAGATCCTGACACCTTTCTACCTGCTGTGTAGATCAATGCTTTTTACCTTTTGACCTACTGTAAGTAGGCATTGCTATAGAGCCAAGACATACATGTTTTATCCAGATTGAAAAGAACTTATTACACTATTGTATGCATTTATTTTTTATTTTTCATGGTGTATCCCTGCTATCTTCGCTCCCTTCCCATCCCGGACAAGCAGTGTATGTACTACCATTATCACTGCATTTGCCAGCTTTATCACTCTAGCACTCTTATTTTAACACACTAAAGTCTCCATTATAGTGCGCAGTGCTGGCTGATCTAGCAAGGTAGCTGGACATTTAACCCATTGGCCACTCACTTGTGTACATCTATACACTTCCATTATTGGGTCTCACCGTTGCTCCAGAGGGGTTAACACCCTGACTCCTAGCAATCTGTGTCCTCCATATCCCACCATTATTAAGTGGTTAAATGGGATAGTATGAACTTATAACTGACGACAAGGTTGCCTGATAGCGTTGATTTAATATATTTTTAATTCACATTACACATTACTTTGGTAATATATGTTTTAAGTAAATTTATTAAAAGTTAATTTTTACACTGTTATGGTGTGCATTTAAGTGAATTCTTTTAGGGGGCACATCCATTTTGTGTTTCCCTTCACCTTTTCTAGATCCCATTCTGTATTAATTCCTGCAGGGGATAATGTATCCAAAGAATGGATCCAAAACATCTCCCGCTGGTTGAGGAGCTTTAATCTATCACCCCCTCTCATGGGCATGGGCACCAGTTCTACAGCAGAAAAATGAACATTTGATAGACCTCCTGAAGGACAGTCAGTAAAATGTTTTGAAACTGGTAACATGAAATCTTTTCTTTTAATGGAACGTATATGCTCCATGATTCTGTTTTTAACAGGGCGTATAGTGCAGCCCACGTACCCTTGGCCACAGCCACAGGTAAGAAAGTATATGACAAATTGTGAGTCACAATTAATAAAGGATGGGATCCTATAGTTCTTTTTAGAATAAATAGTCTTAATAGACTTAATTGGTTTCGCATAGCAGCAAACGCAACATTTTCCACATTTAAAAAAACCTTTTATTTTAAACAGATTTGTTAGACTTCTTAGAGTCAAACAATCTTGGAGAAAGATAGTCAGATAAGGATTTGGATTTCCTAAAAGTAATGGCTGGACCCTGGTTAACTGAACTATGTAGGTCCTTATCAAGAGTGAGGGTCCCCCAATGTTTATAAATGATAGAACGAATCTGTTCAGCCTGGCGACTAAACTGGGTGACAAATAGAGCAGACGTCACTCGATCCAATTCATGTTTCTTCTTGAACTTCACAGACGAGTTCGATAACAAATCGATCCTGTTTGTAGATTTGACACACAGATATGCTGCTTCAATATCAGTGTGATTATATTTTCTTTGAGCAAATCGAGTTTTTAATTCCTCTGCTTGATGCTCAAATAAATCGTCATTTGAACAAAGCCGTCTTAGTCGAAGGAATTCAGCCTTGGGTATACTTCGAATGAATGATTTAGAATGACTGCTGTCTGCTTCCAATAAAGTATTACGTGAATGAGGCTTTCTAAAAATGTCCGTTTGAATAGTGCCTGTCGTGTCAATAAATAAAGTAATGTCTAAATAATTGATGTGATTCATGTGTTCTTCATAAGTAAATTTAAGATTTAAAGAATTAGTATTAAGTGTATGAATAAAGGCATGCAGTGATAATAAATCCCCATCCCAAATCATAATCAAATCGTCAATATACCGTTTATAGAAAATAATCTGATGACGAAAAGAATTATCAGCACCGAAAATGTGTGTGGATTCCCAAAGACCCACAAACAAATTAGCATAAGAGGGGGCAAATGACGTCCCCATAGCAGTACCCCGTGTCTGAAGATAAAATTGTCCAACTGCAATCCAGGGGGAGCATAAAGGGAAATAGAACAAAAAGAAAAAACAATCTAATTGCAGACAGTTTTTAAAAGGTGTATAAATTTGTGTTCTGTCTTGGCTCCTATGTGTTGCCTACTTACAAGATGTAAGTCAAAAACGAGCGGTTTTGACACACAATGGTCTCTGCTAGGAGGATTTCTTTAACCAGGTAGTGGGATCTCCAACTCTCAGCTCAGCAGCAGTGTATATGTAAAAGAAATGATACCATAGTGCAGACCAGTAACAATAAAAAACTCGACTTTATAGGGTAAAAATAAACACTTACAATAAAAACAAGTGGTTAAGGCATGTATCACATTGATAGTGATTGAGGAGAGAAAATGGTTAGCTCCAGGCTCACCCGCCTCCTCCGGTGTGACTGCGTGTGGACCACCGCTCTCTGTGACCTTTCACCTCCACTGGTGCTCGCTGTCTCGCCGGTCTAGTCCCCTCGTAGATCCCCTCTTGTGTGGGCTATTCGGCTCCCTTTGCTGGGTATATACAGGAGTATACAGGTGCTGCAGAGGACTTGGACTCCAGCTCTCTCACCGGTCAATGGTCCCGCCTTGCTTGCTCCAATGCGTCACTTCCGCTTAGTCCCGATGCGTCACTTCCGGTCGCGGCTGTGTGAGTGTCAGCTCCCAGATCTCTCCTCTCTCCTCTCAGGGCGGCTACCACTCTACGCGTTTCGCCAGGTGTGTGGCTTCCTCAGGAGTGTACCGCCCCCTCCTCTAAACTATCTCTATATACCTTCCATAATTGGTTTTTAATTAATTAATCAATAAAACACTTGTAAAATCAATTGGTCTGCACTATTTTTGTATCCATATATATAAGGGAGCTCGTTATTCAACAGGAGTGGAATCCTAAATATATGAGGTTTGGCATGGTTTAACCTGTCATTAACCACACCTTGTGGGGTAAAGGGAACTAATAATTTTCTATGTTTAGAGGGAATGGGTGGTCCAATTAGATAATTGGTGCTCGAATGATGTTTTATTTCTTTGCACTAAGAATTTAGGCTCATAGTAGTGTGGTTAGAATAGTTTCCAAGTGGGACAGGTTTAAGGCAGACTTAATTTCTGTAATGTGATCTATATTATATTATAGCCCACCAGGGATGAATTTAAAGGGCATGGGTATGTTTTTTAGGGAGAGAGAATTTTTCCCGTGACAGGACTATGGGGGCATTACAATCACAATTGATATATATATAAAAAAAAAAAAAAAAAAAAAAAAGTAATTCACAATTAATCTCATACCACAGGTTGTACAATGTGGTACTTCAAAATTATGTAAAAAGTGGGGGAGCTCCGTCATATATATATAAACTCTCTATAGTATGGGAATACATATTAATATTATAAGGGGTTCCATAATGTAAGATTGGCATAAATAATTGCAGGACATTTACTTATTATTATAGCGCCGATACTATGATGGAATATAAACAACATGTTCATATCACAGACCAACTTAAAAAATACATACACATATATATGAGGGTGTCTATAAATATAGATACTAGTTTATACAAATGGCATAAAATCCTAAACAATAAACCTAACCTAGGGATGACAGGTAGTGTGTTACATCTTAGTTCTTATGTGGTTTATAATAAAGGATAACGGATGGCAGTTGCACACTGTGAGAGAGAACAGCAGAAGGAGGAAAAGACAGAAGAACCGGTTAATTCAACACATCAGCAATTTTACATCTTATACAGGTTACAAGAAGGGTGCAATCTCGATTTCCATGTTGAGTCCCCTGGGTGAGAGTGTCCGCAACCTGTGAATCCAGAAGGTCTCCCTTCTCATGAGTTCCAGATTGCGGTCACCCCCCCCGCCAGTGGCCCGAGACATATTCTATAGGTGTGTAAGTCAGACCTGTCGTGTCCCCCTGGTGCTTCTCCATGAAGTGTTTGGAGAGACTGTGAGTTAAAAGAGATCTCTTGATGCTACTCAAATGTTCGATAATCCTAGTTCTTATTGGTCTCTCAGTCTTCCCTACATATTGTAGTTTGCAAGGGCACTCCAGGAGGTACACAACATGGTCTGACCTACATGTTAGACTGGATTCTATATTGAATCTTTCCCCTGTGTTGTTAGATGTAAACTCCAATTTGTTGTTCGATTTAAATTGACACGCTCTACATGTCTTGCATCCATGAAAACCTTTATTGGATTGTAACCAGTTCTGGGGCTTGGCTTTCTGTTTAAGGACACTGGGAGCTAGTGTGTTTTTTAAATTTCGTGCTTTCCTGAAGATGATATTTGGATGATCAGGTAGTTCGCTTCCCAAAATTGGGTCATTCTTCAGTATTGGCCAGTGCTTATTTATGATTTTCCTAATTTCCTTGGCTTCCCCATTATAGTTAGTGAGGAATGCAAAGTCTGATTTGTTCTTTATCGTTTTATCCCTTAATTTAGGTTTTAGAAGATCTTCCCTCTCCAATTTATCTATCTTTAGTAGAGCCTCATCTATCTTTTCCTCCTTGTATTTTTTCTCTATGAATCTTTCCTTTAGTTCATTGGATTGTTGTAAGAAAGTTTCCCTCTCACTACAGTTCCTCTTAATTCGGGTGAACTGGCTTGATGGAACTCCGTCCATCTACCTCGGGAGATGGCAACTCGTCCGTAAGATGTAGTTATTTTTATCAGTTTTCTTAAAGAATGTTTTTGTTTTTATTTGATCGTTTTCTATATATATTTCTAGGTCTAAGAAATTCACTCGCCTGTCACTGTACTCGCTTGTAAATTTTAGATTGAGTTCTACATTGTCTATGCCTGTTAGAAAATCTTGTAACTTACTTTCTCCATTCCCCCAGATTAGGTACACGTCATCGATGAACCGACGCCAGAGGACCAGGCCCTCCCCAAGCTCTCCATTAGGCCAGATGTTATCTTCCTCCCATGATGCCATGAAGAGGTTGGCGTAGCTAGGGGCGAACCTGGTCCCCATCGCCGTTCCTCGTTTCTGCAAGTAATGACTTCCCTCGTACCAAAAAAAGTTATGCTGTAAAATGAACATGATTCCATCAATAATAAAGTCAGCTTGTATGTCTGTTAGGTCAGCATCTTTCAATAAAAATCTTTTTATGGCTCTACATCCTTTTGTGTGGTCTATTGATGTATATAGCGACACAACGTCGCATGTTGCCATTAAGAAATTCTTCTCCCACCTGACTTTGCTCAGTGTATTTAATAGATCTGTGGTATCCTTTAAGTATGCCTTTTGTTGAGTGACATATTTCTGGAGGAATATGTCTATGTACAGTGACAAGTTTGATGTTAGTGAGTCAATCCCCGAGACTATAGGTCTGCCTGGGGGATTGACTTCACTTTTGTGAATTTTTGGCAGTTGGTAAAATACCGGTACCTTTGACTTGTCACTGTATAGAAACTTATATTCCCCCTCGTCTAGCACCTCCAGGAGCCTCCCCCTCTCCAACAGGACCCTCAGCTCATCTGTAAATTCATTTATTGGATTTTTCTTTAATTTAGTGTATGTTTCTTCCTCCCCCAGTAGTCTTAAAGATTCCTTGTTGTAATTATCCCTGTCCATCAGAACAGTTCCTCCCCCTTTATCAGCCTGTTTTATCACTAATTCCTCATTCTCTGTGATTTCTTTTAAGGCTGTTTTTTCTTGTTTTGTGAGATTCTCTGTTATTTTCTGTTTGTTAATCGTCAGATTCTCAAAATCAGTGTTGATCATCTGGAAAAATGTTTCCAGATGATTGCCCTTTGCAAAGTGAGGATAAAAGGAGGACTTGGGTTTCAAACCCGTGTGGACCATATTTACCTCTTGTGCTACTACTGGTGGAATGGTTGGTCCTAATCTAGGGGCTTGGTCTCTATTCATGAAAAACCTTTTGAGGGTGAGTTTGCGGAGGAATCTATTTGCATCCATGAAGAGATCAAAGCTATTGTGATTCTTCACTGGCGCAAAAGATAACCCCTTTGAGATGACACTCTTCTGTGGATCTGTCAGTGTCACTTTGCTTAAATTGAATACTGCACCGACACACTTTATTCGAGCAAATACCCAGTATGTACCTGGCAGATACCTGGAATGCGCCGCTCCTCACCTCTGACAGACCCCGTTGCGTTTGCCTTCCCAGCCTGGGTTCATGCCTGGCTGACGGGCGGCTGATCTGTTAAATGATAATGATTAGGATTTAATAGGCTGCAATGCTTCGCGTGTCTACCAGATGGCATAAATTCATGAATTGTAATGCAGTATATATATATAAACTATGCAGTATTGCAGCCAGCGGGAATAAAATGCTTCAATCCCTTGCTTGAAAATAACCCAATGCACTCAGGCAGAAAACAGTCACAAACCTCAATACACCCGGGTATACCCGAATTCGTGGGACTAGCCAAGCTCGAATAAAGTGTGTCGCCAGTGTATGCTACTTTTCTGTTCTATCGGGCACTTCTCTTTCGTTCGTGCTCTTTGTCTCCCCCTCCCTGACAGGGAGGAGGAGTCAGACTTCCAAATAATTGTTTACTAAGTCTTTAGATGCAGCTGTGCATGACCAGTCCATTAAGGCTTTTTCCTCATATTAGAGAGTCTACATACAGAAGGTCATTATTGCTCAGAGGGAAGAACGTAACATTTCTGAATACTTCACATCTGGAGTGGTCACCAGTCCTTCCAAGACATTGACCCCAAAACACATCTGCAACATTCATTAAGATCCTGCTTTGAACCCAATCATATTGGTCTGGCATGCATTAAAGCATCATTCGCACAAATCTGATTCCACCACCTCAGAGGACTTTGAGTACGATTGGATTCCGGACCAACAATCCTCACTACCAAGATCTTTGGACTTCATTTTTCTGCAGGTTTATATACCAGATAGTGCGCCAAGGACTATTTCTGTTTTCTTTCATTGTTTGTTTTATTTTTGTTTTTAAGCTATTGTTGTACTTACCTTGTGGATAGGTTTGTGGTTTTTCAATCCTTAGGCAGCCGTCTTCTCAGTTTGTTATATTAGTCTGTAGAATTCACTAGTTTATTGTTGTATCTTTGTAAGGGAATTCCAACATTTAGAGCACTTATCCATCATTATCATGTATTGTTAAGTTAGGCTAATAGGTTAAGCGCTTAGTATATGTTTAGTTTAATTTTTTCTATCATAACATTTTTTATAGCGGATAAAAGATCCATAGAATCTCTCAGAAAAGAAGGCAGATTTTTTACCAGTGGCTGTAAAAAACCATCAATGTAGCGTGATAACCCATCTCCCAAAGATCCAATACTGGCCACAATGGGCCGCCCAGGAGGGCGGACAAGTGACTTATGGATCTTTGGGAGATGGTGGAAGATGGGCACAATAGGTGAGGCATTGTAGAGAAACTCATATTCCTTTGTGTTAAGTACAAATAGGGCCTTTCCTTCTTCAAGAATCTCTTTCAAAAGGTGTAAAAACTCACATGTGGGATCATGTCAATTTTGTATAAGATTCAACATCCTCAAGTAATCTAAGTGCCTCTGCCTGATAATCTGAAGAAGAGGGCACCACAATGGCCCCTCCCTTATCAGCCTTTTTGATCGTAATAGACCTATCTTCCCTGAGGGCAATCATCTCCTGGAAGTCAATATCTGACAGATTCGTTTTATTTAAAGAGGGAACCCCCCGGGGTACAATACCCCTAGCCAATAACCTGAGATCCCTCTCAACCAGCTTCTCAAAGGTCTTAATATTATGATTGTTAAAAATATGAGGGCAAAAGGTTGATTTCTTCTTAAGACCTAAGTGTAATTGCCCAAAGAAGCTGAATGAGGAAGGGATCTCAGGCTCCAAATCCTGATTTTGTTCATCATAAAGATCTCTAAGATCTGATAAAGCACATTGTTCACGAAATGAATGCAAATCCAAATTCTCCATTGAAACATCAATACCATCAACATTCTCAGCTAGACCTCTATCAGTGGAATATAGTGGAACCTCTGTTGTCCCTTTTTTCTATTAAAATATTTTTTAAGAGACAATTTGCGAATTAATTTTTGGAGATCAATGATGGTATTGAATAAATTAAAATCTTGGTATGGGGCAAAATTTAAACCTCTATTTAGAACCGCAATCTGGTCATCTGTAAGAGTCTTATGTGAAATGTTGATAACATTATCCACAACTTCTCCTATGCATATTTCTTTCTTTTGCTCGATCCCCCGGATCCCCCTCCCCCCTTCTCTTCTTTGATGATCTCCTTGTCCTCTTTCGTTTTTTGACTCCTTTTGAAACAAGGAGTATGAAGGTTTATCTTCTTTCCGAGAGGGCATCATAACAGATTTTTGTGAAGAGTCGGTTTCAGGGGAGGTAGATCTAACTCGCCAATTATCATCATCATCACAAAAGGAAACGCCTAGTGAACGACTCTCATAGTCAGAACCATCTGACTCAAAACTGGAAGCGTCTCCATGGCGTTTTAGGATGGATTTATTCGGGTTCTTGGAGTCACCTTGTTTTTTATTATTCTGATATTTAGAACCAGATTTTTGTTGTGGCTTTTGTGCGTTTGTAGTGTAGCGTTGCCATATATAAACTTGCTGCTTCTCATAGTCTATCTTGTCCCTATCAAACTTTTGTTGTTTCTTAATCATTAGAGACTTTTCCATAGCACCCACGTTGCTTAAAAGTGTTTGGTCATCTTATACTATATTAGTGAAAGCACTGTATGTTTGCCTGCCTGGATGTCCGGTGTCCCTAGGGGAAATCTCATTGGTCCCTTGGGTCGCCCGCCCCCGCACACCTCTCATTGGCCTGAGGCGGAGTGACGGCCCACACACACACACACACAACACAGCAGCTCTATACACACACACACACACACACACACACACACACACACACACACACACACACACACACACAGCAGCTCTATACACACACACACACACACACACACACACAACACAGCAGCTCTATACACACACAAACACACACACACACAACACAGCAGCTCTATACACACACACACACACACACACACACACACAACACAGCAGCTCTATACACACACACACACACACACATACAACACAGCAGCTCTATACACACACACACAACACAGCAGCTCTATACACACACACACACACACACAACACAGCAGCTCTATACACACACACACACACACAACACAGCAGCTCTATACACACACACACACACACACACAACACAGCAGCTCTATACACACACACACACACACACAACACAGCAACTCTATACACACACACACACACACACACAACACAGCAGCTCTATACACACACACACACACACACACACAACACAGCAGCTCTATACACACACACACACACACACAACACAGCAGCTCTATACACACACACACACACACACACAACACAGCAGCTCTATACACACACACACACACACAACACAGCAGCTCTATACACACACACACACACACACACAACACAGCAGCTCTATACACACACACACACACACAACACAGCAGCTCTATACACACACACACACAACACAGCAGCTCTATACACACACACACACACAACACAGCAGCTCTATACACACACACACACACACACACACACAACACAGCAGCTCTATACACACACACACCCTCTGTCCGCCCCCCTCCCCCCCCCTCACGTGCGCCATCCTGCACTGGCTCCGGACGGGAAGCGCGGCCCTCCTACCCCAGCCGCTCCCTTACCTCCCCGGCGCTACCACCCGCTCAGGTAAGTCACTGTGCGTCCCGCCTCAGCCTCAGGCCCACTGCGCGTCCCGCCTCAGCCTCAGGCCCACTGCGCGTCCCGCCTCAGCCTCAGGCCCACTGCGCGTCCCGCCTCAGCCTCAGGCCCACTGCGCGTCCCGCCTCAGCCTCAGGCCCACTGCGCGTCCCGCCTCAGCCTCAGGCCCACACAGGGCGCTTCCTACCGCCGCTCAGCCAGACGCCACATCGAGCGGGCGCCGGGGGGGGGGGGAGCGTGAGTCTTAGGCCCACACAGGGCGCTTCCTGCAGCCGCCTGCACGCCTCACTCAGCAGGACGGCACATCGGGGGACCAAGCGGCCGCCGGGGGGGGGAGCGCGAGTCACAGGGAACGGGGGGGGGGGGAGTCACGGGGAACGGGGGGGGGGAAATGCCCATACATAAATTATGACAATACATATGCCCACCGCTCTCCACCCCCCCCACTCCCCTTTCCCCCCCCCACTCCCCTTCCCCCCCCCCCGCTCCCCTTTCTCCCCCCCGCTCCCCTTTCTCCCCCCCCCCGCTCCCCTTTCTCCCCCCCCCCGCTCCCCTTTCTCCCCCCCCCCGCTCCCCTTTCTCCCCCCCCCCGCTCCCCTTTCTCCCCCCCCCGCTCCCCTTTCTCCCCCCCGCTCCCCTTTCTCCCCCCCCCCGCTCCCCTTTCTCCCCCCCCCCGCTCCCCTTTCTCCCCCCCCCCGCTCCCCTTTCTCCCCCCCCCGCTCCCCTTTCTCCCCCCCCGCTCCCCTTTCTCCCCCCCCCGCTCCCCTTTCTCCCCCCCCCCCCGCTCCCCTTTCTCCCCCCCCGCTCCCCTTTCTCCCCCCCGCTCCCCTTTCTCCCCCCCCGCTCCCCTTTCTCCCCCCCCGCTCCCCTTTCTCCCCCCCCCGCTCCCCTTTCTCCCCCCCCCGCTCCCCTTTCTCCCCCCCCCCACTCCCCTTTCTCCCCCCCCCGCTCCCCTTTCCCCCCCCCCCGCTCCCCTTTCTCCCCCCCCCCGCTCCCCTTTCTCCCCCCCCCGCTCCCCTTTCTCCCCCCCCCGCTCCCCTTTCTCCCCCCCCGCTCCCCTTTCTCCCCCCCCGCTCCCCTTTCTCCCCCCCCCCCCGCTCCCCTTTCTCCCCCCCCCGCTCCCCTTTCTCCCCCCCCCCCGCTCCCCTTTCTCCCCCCCGCTCCCCTTTCTCCCCCCCGCTCCCCTTTCTCCCCCCCCCCGCTCCCCTTTCTCCCCCCCCCCCGCTCCCCTTTCTCCCCCCCCCGCTCCCCTTTCTCCCCCCCCCCGCTCCCCTTTCTTCCCCCCCCCGAAACCTTTACAACAAATACTCACCTATTGTTCCACGAGTTATAAATAATACTACCTATTACGCATTTACATCCCGGGCAACGCCGGGTCTCTCAGCTAGTATTTAATAAAATTCTCCATTTTTCTGCAACCTTTCAATTTATCCTGTAGGACTTTCACATTGGCTCTCACTTTCTTTTTTTTAATTTAGCTTATACTTAATGATCAATTTGATTAGCTTAAATGAGCAATGATCTAATATGGCTTTCCAGTCATTCTCAAAATCTTTATTAATAAAGCCAAAGGACGGTACCTTTTTCAAGCGTAAGCCTCACGGAATCCTTTTAACTCTAGCATAGTTCTCAAGAGTGGTAATGTCCCACCAATACCTAATGTCCTGTGATAACAGTTTTTCCAATGTAAGGAAGTGGGTAATTAAGTCAGCAGGCTCTTCACAGATGAAATTAGCACCTTCATCAAAAACTGACTCTGCCCTCCTCTGACGGTGAGTGTCTCCACAGTTAAAGGCATAGGTATCAGTAACCCCTTCCTCATCCTCCACTTCTACATAATCTTCCATAATAAAAAACACACAGGATAGGAATAGCACGAATACTCACTCCAGAGAAATAAAAAAAAATGTTCCACAGAAAGAAAAAATGTGAATAAATAGATGCCACAAAAAATAAATAAATAAATGGTTAGAAAAAAAAATAACGATAGCACTCCAGTTCTCAAATCACCAATTAAGTGATTACATACATATTCACGGGGTATAAGCCTCTTCTTATAATGTCAATAATGAAAGTCTTAATTCCAGGCTGAGCAGCCGTGGCCAAACCAGCAATATGCGAAGCAGAGGAAAAGACCTCCCAGCCCAATGTTACAATCCTGGTAGATAGCGTGTATCACGCGCATGCTGTATTAACCCCCAGCAAAATGAATCCTTAGAGGGACCAAGGGCCCATCGTGTCCAGTGTTTTCCCGTTCAATGTGATCAAGGATTCATCACAGCTACAGTGCTTATTCCTACATGGTTGGTCTCCGATGTGCTGGGGGTTAATACAGCCTGCGCGTGATACACGCTGTCTACCAGGCTTGTAGCGTCGGGCTGGGAGGTCTTTTCCTCTGCTTCGCTTATGACTGTACGTAGTGGTAAATACAAGCCTGTCCTCCTTCTTATTTTTGGTAGCACTTACCTCTTTATCCAGTGCCCGGTCTAACACAGCAGGAGGATATCCCCTAGCCAGGAATCTACTACGTAGTTCTCCAATAGCTGGTTCAATATTATCCTTCCTGCTCGTGATTTTGCAGACCCGGACTTTCTGTGAAAAAGGTAATGCATCAATAAGAGAAGGAGGATGATGGTTATCTGCCCTTAAAATGGCATTTCTGTATGTATCCTTTCTAAAAAGATCAGTATGTAACTCCCCATTAGTCTGTGTAATGAGGACATCTAAAAAAGAGAGTTGCTGTGTACCACATCATCTGAAAAACACGGTGGAGGCAGTGATGGCATGGGCATGCATGGTTTACAATGGCACTGGGTCACTAGTGGTTTTTGATGATGTGAACGAAGACAGAAGCAGCCGGATGAATTCTGAAGTGTATAGGGATATATTGTCTGCTCAGATTCAGCCAAATTCAGTGAAGTTGATTGGACGGCGCTTCACTTTACAGATGGACAATGACCCAAAACATACTGCGAAAGAAACCCAGGATGTTTTTAAGGCAAAGAAGAAGTGAAATATTCTGCAATGGCCGAGTCAATCACTTGATCTCAACCCGATCGAGCATGCATTTCACTTGCTGAAGAGAAAACTTAACGCAGAAAGACTCACGAACAAACAACAACTGAAGACAGCTGCAGTAAAGGCCTGGCAAAGCATCACAAAGGAGGAAACCCAGCGTTTGGTGATGTCCATGCGTTCCAGACTACAGTCATTGCCTGCAAAGGATTCTCGACAAAGTATTAAAAATGAACATTTTATTTAAGATTGTGTTAATTTGTCCAATTACATTTGAGCCCCTGAAATAAGGGGACTGTGTATGAAAATGGTTGCAATTCCTAAACGTTTCATACGATATTTTTGTTCAACCCCTTGAATTAAAGCTGAAAGTCTACACTTCTATTGCATCTCAGTTGTTTCATTTTAAATCCATTGTGGCGGCGTACAGAGCCAAAATTATGAAAATTCTGTCAGTGTCCAATTATTTCCGGACCTAACTGTGTGTGTGTGTGTGTGTGTGTGTGTGTGTGTGTGTGTGTGTGTGTGTGTGTGTGTGTGTGTGTGTGTGTGTGTGTGTATATATATATATTTTTTTTAATGATAGGGATGTAAAGTAGGTTTGTAAACGTAAAAAAAAAATATGAAACCCTTAATACAGCTGAATCCCGTTATAACGCGGTGCTCTTGGTCCACATAATGAGCACGTTATAACCAGGATCGCGAAATGGTCGGCGCAATCAGGAAGAACGGTTCTGCGAGGACTTACCCGGCATCTGCAGCTCTCTCCACTTCATCAGGCTCCGAGGCGCTTACATACGCTCTCCCAAGCTTTCAATTTGACTGACTTGAGCGCAGGAGGGGTCACATGATCCTTCTCTGATCAATGACAGCCCAACAGTGAATACATTTTATATAATACACATGCGGGAATTGAACCCTGATCACCCATGGACTGCACTGTGCAGTAGATGTTACATTTGTTTATAGAGTCAGATTCATCACACCAACACTGTGGTGTAGCAGCTAGAGAATTGCACCAGCATATGAAAGATCATGGGTTCAATTCCCGCATGGTGTAGGGGTGTGTGTATATATGTGTATCAGCGTGTGTCTGTTAGCAATAATGCATTGAATATTATATAAAAATAAAACCTTGGAGATGTTTTTAAATCGGGAGCCACGCTCAGACAGCATTAAAAGCGGATTCGCGCTATAGCAGATTGCGCTATAACGGGGTTGAGCTGTACTAATATTTTGACCACAGGGTAAACGGGTTGGAGTAAGCCATGCTTCTTATCTGTACCAACATTAAATACCCAAGGGTTTAAAGATTGGTACATGTCTGGAGTGTTTAGATCTAGCTAGCACCAACACTGTCCTGGGTTTCCATTACTCAATGCAATATAAAAAAAATGTTTTAAAGCACTTTACTACATTTGTGAAGTAAGGCTTTAACCGAACATGAAAATCAGTATTCTGAAGGAGCAAGTCACACGCTTTTTATAAAAAAAATTTTTTTTTTAAAACAGGATTGAAGCAGAGGGTCTCCCCAAGCTGAACCGCATTCATTTCAACTCTGGGACCCCCCCATTTCCCATAATACTTCCCTCCAAAGGGGGTGCCAGGCTATACGATAAAGGGGGTAACCAGGCTATACAATAAAGGTTACCACTGGAACGGTGGGCCCCTGGCAGCTACCTGGCACCATAAGCCAGGGGCCAGGCATTATAACATGTGAACGTTAAAGTGTCCCCTGCCTTTCCACTTTTCATAGAAAAATGGAAAAAATGTGTGGTGCTCTGAAAAAAAGCCTCAAAATATGTAGTACAAAAATTGTAAAGTTCAATAAATGTATATAATGATTCCTGAAATGAAAACCCCCTGGATAATGGATAAGGGATAGCCAATCCATAGGACACAGAACAATCATGTATTAATCACTGCTCCATTGTGATCTGACTAGTGGGCTAGGGCCCCCACGAGCACTGTAGTAAGGGGCCACACAATAAAGTGTCCCAGCATATAATGTCAGAATGGAGAATGTGCTTGTGATAAAATAACTCACAGTTAGAGTTGGTAATGTCCTTTTGGCTGTCCAGTTTCCTTCTTTCACAGTAGGGGGCGTGCTTCTGTTTTTTCTGGATGATTTGACACGAAGCAAAAGGATAAAGCAGGCACTAATACTCAGGAAAGTAAAAAAAGGTTGAATGAAATCCAGAAGAGCGTGTGCCCATAAAAAAAGACTATTTTAATGGAAACCACAAAAAAAATACAGCTACATTACGGGGTATACAGACCCCCACCAACGCGTTTCGAGCCGCGTTGGTGGGGGTTTGTGTACCCCGTAATGTAGCTGTATATTTTTTGTGGTTTCCATTAAAATAGTCTTTATGGGCACACGCTCTCCTGGATTTCATTCAACCTTTTTTTTACTTTCCGGAGTATTAGTGCCTGCTTTTTCCTTTTGCTTCGTTTCCACTTTTCATGTTCCCTGAGCCTAAGACTCATGAAACGTTCTATATGTAAGTTTTAGGTGAGATATTTGGGTAGAAATGCAATCATGTTGTTTGCAGGAGTTTGGGGGGCAAAGATATCAGTAGTCTCCTAATTCTCCCTGGCGTGCAGGCATGATTTGCCAGTACGTGGGTTGAATTACACCAGGGCTGCCCAGTGACTCCTGATTTTCAAGCCCAGATATCCCAGTCCTATTTCCCTTACAGCTATGAGTCTGCCCAAGTTATCCTATGTATTAAAGTATGTTTTATTTCATTTGTGCTTTTACTATAAATGTCTATTCAGCCAGCTCAGGCATCCATATAGGTGCCGGGAAGTCTGCATAGACATCAGAGAGGAGAAGGGATGTTGAGAGGTGTCGGGGTGTGAAGTGGCCAGGGCAGGGCTTAGTACTGGGTCCGGAGAACAGAGACCCCCTGCGGGGAGGATACTCTGATCTGCCAGACTCAGTGGAGTCTGCCCAGTAGGTGGCAATGGGTTGACTAGGGGAAGCAGCAAAATGTCGGCGCGTTTTCCCATTGGTCAATCCGTATGTCCCGCCCACGGGTCATCCCGAGCCGGCTTAGCCCGTCCCCTCCTCTGGCGTCAGTCAAAGGACGAGCCCCTATTCATATCGGCTGGCGGCAGGGTTTCCCATGCTCCAATTGGTCGCTCCTTCCTCCATGCTGAACATAGAACAGTGGAGGGTATGTAAGGAGAAAACCCCAGTCAGAGAACCAGACGATCTAGTGACTTGTGTCGATGAAGCTAGGGCGGACTTTTCAAAGTTGCTGTCACGAATACCAGAGCAACCGGCTTGGTTTTGAAGCTAGGAAAAGTCTGCCCTGCAGAGACTAAGTCAGACGTGAAGTTCAAGTTCTCATTTGGAACGTAGCGGTCGCGGCTAGGAACTGAAGCCAAAAAGAGGACCAGAAAGCCCGGGTGTATATCCCGGTCAGGTTAAGCGTACCGAAGCATTCGCCCTGCACCTAGTAGAGCCTAGATTTCACCCCCAGCAAGTGTGCTTTTAGCTGTATTTTGTGTATTCATTGTGTTGTACGCGGGTTTACCCGAATAAACTGCATTTTGTTCTTACCACCTTGTTTGCCTAGCGAATGATCCCGGTACAAATAAGTGTAAAATCTCCTGGTCTCCCGTGAGAGACATTAGGGAAGGCCTAGTGATGTCACGGCCACGCCTCCCCGTCACGAGCGATCTAAAGTCCACAGATCGCTCAGGCGACAGGCGCGCACAACGCCATGTGCTCTGTCGCACACGCACTATATCACACAGCAGAAGCCAATGCCAATTATCGACTATGGGGACATACTGTAGTATATGGCACAGCACCCCAAACCCACCTTAGCAACCTTGATACCCTCTACAATTCAATATGTCGCTTTGTCCTCCAATGCAACGACAACACACATCACTGCGAAATGCTCAAAGAACTAGATTGGTCATCACTAGAGTCTAGGCGCAAAGTTCATCTTTCCTGTCTTGCCTTCAAATACTTTCTCGGCAAGCTACCCACCTATCTGAACAAGCTCCTCACCCCTACCACGTGCAGCACTTATCATCTGAGATCAGACTCCAACAGACTGCTCATGGTCCTAAGGTTCAACAAAGTATCCGGACGCTCCTCCTCATAGGCCTTCATTATACCACCGGCGGCGGGACACGCGCGCTACCTCAGTGCGATGCGCTGCCTGAAACTTGCACTGCAGGCAGGAGGCATCGGGAGGCGAGGCCATGATGTCACGTGAGTGGTTCACTCTCATTGGCTGAACCGCTCACATGACGCGGCCATCGCTCCAGAAAATAAAATTCTTGGATCTGTTCGAAAATTTGCGCACTTGGCCGCCTCGTTGGTCACCCATTCTTAGTGTGCGCTCATAGGAAATCTTTTATTTGTTTTGGTGGCGCACAACGTTCTGCGCTCCGCCGCTTCGGGTATAATCACGGCCTTACCGTGCACCCCAAAACTGGAACAACCTACAGTACCAGAGACTCTTGCAGATGCCACCAGTCTAAGTGCTTTCAAAACTAAGGCTGTCTCACATTTTAATCTGGTCTGTAACGGTTACATGTGCCTATAATATATATATTATCTCTAACTGTGCATGCAATGTCTTGTATATAATGTATACCATGTTCACTTAATGTAACTATGGATTTGTAACCATGTATCTGGCATCATAACTCTGTGCCCAGGACATACATTGAGAGTTACCTCATTTTCAAGTATTGCTTCCTTCCTGGTAAAACATTTTATAAATAAATAAAATATCCGAGGCCTAAGGAGCGAACACATGATTAGGAAATGCAGGAGGGGGGCGCAGGACCCTCCAGCACTGAATGGGTGAAAATCCCTCAGCTGCCCCAGGGACATCAACTTTAGGATTTCCTGTACAAGTGTACAGGCATACCCCGGTTTAAGGACACTCACTTTAAGTACACTCGCGAGTAAGGACATATCACCCAATAGGCAAACGTCAGCTCGCGCATGCGCCTGTCAGCACGTCCTGAACAGCAATACCGGCTCCCTACCTGTACCGAAGCTGTGCGCAAGCGGGGAGACTATAGAGCCTGTTACAAATGTGTTATTTACATCAGTTATGCTCGTATATGACGATTGCAGTACAGTACATGCATCGATAAGTGGGGAAAAGGGAGTGCTTCACTTTAAGTACATTTTCACTTTACATACATGCTCCGGTCCCATTGTGTACGTGAATGCGGGGTATGCCTGTACCACCTGATAAGATTACACAAATAATGCAATAAATTGCACCCATTTAAGAAATATAGCGCTGTGCCATTTGTTTAAATAGAGCTGCGTTAACGTTCTGCCACCGTTAACCTGCGTTAATAGATGCGACCAAATCTGTACATCATTTTCTTTTACACTACATTAAGGTGAGACTATAATTACACGTTTATAATGTGAGGTCTATGAGCTGAAAGCGCAGCTTAGGGCAGGGGTGAGCAAACTTTTTATGCCGAGCCCCCCTTTTCATCCATAAAATTTCTCGGGCCCCCCCTGCCTGACGTAATCAAAATCACATGAAAAAAAAATTTTTATTAAACGGTATCTTAATATATAAAATCGAAATGGTTAGTGAGGTTAGTGCTATCTGCGGTGAATCTGATTGGTCCTCAGCCTCTGGCCAATCAGATTGCTGTGTGTGACGTCACCCAACTGCCACTCTTCCCCCTTGGCTCACGACACACACACACACACACACACACACACACACACACACACACACACACACACACACACACACACACACACACACACACACACACACACACACACACACACACCCACACCCACACACACACACACACACACACACACACCTCTCTCTCTCTCTGGCGCTCATCTCTCCCTCCCCTCATCTCTCCCCTCCCGGTTCTCTCCCCCCCCCTTCCTCCCTCGCGGCGCCAGTAGAGGTCCGCCGCTCATCTCTCCCCTCCCGCCGCTCATCTCTCCCCTCCCGGCGCTCATCTCTCCCCTCCCGGATCTCTCCCCTCCCCCTTCCTCCCGGCGCCAGTAGAGGTCCGCCGCTCATCTCTCCCTCCCAGCGCTCATCTCTCCCCTTCCTCCGCTCACGTCTCCCTCCGCTCACCTCTCCCTTGCGGCGCCTCATCTCCATCCCCGGCGGGGGAACAGGCAGCGGACCCCCTTCCTCCCTCGCGGCGCCTCATTTCCATCCCCGGCGGGGGAACAGGCAGCGGACCTCCTTCCTCCCTCGCGGCGCCTAACATGGCGGCGCGCCCGGAAGGACACCCTTCTTCCCTCGCGGCGCCGAGTGAAAAGATGGCGGCGGCCGGAAGTAGAGGTAGGTGTCGCTCTAGGTGACGTCTGTGTGTGTGTGTGTGTGTCACTGTGTGTGTGTGTGTGTGTGTGTGTGTGTGTGTGTGTGTGTGTGTGTGACACTGTGTGTGTGTGTGTGACACTGTGTGTGTGTGTGACACTGTGTGTGTGACACTGTGTGTGTTGCCCCCCCTGCCTTTCACGCCCCCCCTGCCTTTCACGCCCCCCCCTGCCTTTCACGCCCCCCCTGCCTTTCACGCCCCCCCCTGCCTTTCACCCCCCCCGCCTTTCACGCCCCCCCCCGCCTTTCACGCCCCCCCCCCCGCCTTTCACGCCCCCCCCGCCTTTCACGCCCCCCCCGCCTTTCACGCCCCCCCCGCCTTTCACGCCCCCCCCTGCCTTTCACGCCCCCCCCTGCCTTTCACGCCCCCCCCCCCGCCTTTCACGCCCCCCCCCGCCTTTCACGCCCCCCCCCGCCTTTCACGCCCCCCCCGCCTTTTACGCCCCCCCCGCCTTTCACGCCCCCCCGCCTTTCACGCCCCCCCCTGCCTTTCACGCCCCCCCCTGCCTTTCACGCCCCCCCCTGCCTTTCACGCCCCCTCCCTGCCTTTCACGCCCCCCCTCATGGCCTCCGGCCGCCCCCCCTGCTTTTCACGCCCCCCCCCTGCCTTTCACGCCCCCCCCCCTGCCTTTCACGCCCCCCCCCTGCCTTTCACGCCCCCCCCCCTGCCTTTCACGCCCCCCCGCCTTTCACGCCCCCCCCTGCCTTTCACGCCCCCCCCTGCCTTTCACGCCCCCCCCTGCCTTTCACGCCCCCTCCCTGCCTTTCACGCCCCCCCTCATGGCCTCCGGCCGCCCCCCCTGCTTTTCACGCCCCCCCCCTGCCTTTCACGCCCCCCCCCCTGCCTTTCACGCCCCCCCCCTGCCTTTCACGCCCCCCCCCCTGCCTTTCATGCCCCCCCCCTGCCTTTCACGCCCCCCCCCTGCCTTTCACGCCCCCCCCGCCTTTCACGCCCCCCCCGCCTTTCACGCCCCCCCCTGCCTTTCACGCCCCCCCCTGCCTTTCACGCCCCCCCCCCCGCCTTTCACGCCCCCCCCCGCCTTTCACGCCCCCCCCCGCCTTTCACGCCCCCCCCGCCTTTTACGCCCCCCCCGCCTTTCACGCCCCCCCGCCTTTCACGCCCCCCCCTGCCTTTCACGCCCCCCCCTGCCTTTCACGCCCCCCCCTGCCTTTCACGCCCCCTCCCTGCCTTTCACGCCCCCCCTCATGGCCTCCGGCCGCCCCCCCTGCTTTTCACGCCCCCCCCCTGCCTTTCACGCCCCCCCCCCTGCCTTTCACGCCCCCCCCCTGCCTTTCACGCCCCCCCCCCTGCCTTTCACGCCCCCCCGCCTTTCACGCCCCCCCCTGCCTTTCACGCCCCCCCCTGCCTTTCACGCCCCCCCCTGCCTTTCACGCCCCCTCCCTGCCTTTCACGCCCCCCCTCATGGCCTCCGGCCGCCCCCCCTGCTTTTCACGCCCCCCCCCTGCCTTTCACGCCCCCCCCCCTGCCTTTCACGCCCCCCCCCTGCCTTTCACGCCCCCCCCCCTGCCTTTCATGCCCCCCCCCTGCCTTTCACGCCCCCCCCCTGCCTTTCACGCCCCCCCCTGCCTTTCACGCCCCCCCCTGCCTTTCACGCCCCCCCTGCCTTTCACGCCCCCCCCTGCCTTTCACGCCCCCCCCCCTGCCTTTCACGCCCCCCCCCCTGCCTTTCACGCCCCCCCCCTGCCTTTCACGCCCCCCCCTGCCTTTCACGCCCCCCCCCCCTGCCTTTCACGCCCCCCCCCTGCCTTTCACGCCCCCCCCCTGCCTTTCACGCCCCCCCCTGCCTTTCACGCCCCCCCCTGCCTTTCACGCCCCCCCCCCTGCCTTTCACGCCCCCCCTGCCTTTCACGCCCCCCCCTGCCTTTCACGCCCCCCCCCCCTGCCTTTCACGCCCCCCCACCTGCCTTTCACGCCCCCCCCCCTGCCTTTCACGCCCCCCCCTCACGGCCTCCGGGCAACGCCGGGTATATCAGCTAGTACAATATAAATCCAAATATGTCTATAAATACTTACATATTTCAACAGCTCGCGCTTGCAAAATTAGGCTGCGTCCACGCTGCCGCTGAGAGCGGTGACATCACCAACTCTCCAAGCCTGAGCGCAGGGTGTCCTGCATCATTTTGCAAGCGTGGATCGGGGCTATTTGTGTGTGTTTGTGTGTGTGTGTGTGTCTGTGTGTGTTTGTGTGTGGCTGTACTGTATGTGTGTATTGACTTCTGCTGAGCGCACTTCAAAGTCAATTTTGTTTGTCTCCCCAAGCGCCGAGCTTGGGAGAGCGTACGTGCACAAAGGCAATACTTTTGGGGGGCATTCATCCTCCTCTTTGCTACCTCCCTTCCCTATCCCCCCCCCCCTTTTGTTTCTACCTTCCCCTCCCTGCTCTTTGGCTTGCTATCCCCATTGTCATCCACACTCCTACCTACATTATTATTATTTATTTTTTCCGTTTTCCATGTTTTCACTTTTTTTTTATTATTTCTGTACATTCATAGTGTGATTGATACAGTGGCAGCCGACCCTTTCCCTCGCAGAGGATCGCAGCGAAGCAGGTTGCCAGCGGAGGAGAGCAGGAACACAGCGCTATTGCAGGGCAGACACCGGGAGGGGCGTTTGACTTCACCGTGCTCGGGCGTGCTCCTCCCCGTACCTCCGAAGCCCCTGCGCGTGTGCGCACACACCATCACGAGGCCGCCACCTGCACTATCCTGTTCAGCCACCCGCACACATCTTCGGCTGCCCGCCCGTGCACATCTTATTGGCCGCCCCTCGCGTACAGCTTTTTCGTCCTCCCGCGCAAAGCGTCTGCCGGCCCGCGCACCCAGATTTCGCCGCACGTCGCCTGCGCCCCCCTAAATCTTGCGCCTTATTGCCCCCCCCAGTTTGCGCACCACTGCATTACAACACACACTCTCTCTCTCAATCAATCACCACATACACACACACACCACATACACACACACACAATCCCCCCCCCCCACACACACACACACCCCCCCCCCCCACACACACACACACAATCCCCCCACACACACACACACTCAATCCCCCCACACACACACTCAATCCCCCCCACACACACTCAATCCCCCACCCACACACACACAATGCCCCCCCCCACACACACACAAAATCCCCCCCACACACTCAATCTCCCCCCCCAACACACACAATCCCCCCCACACACAAACACACACCCCCCCACACACAAACACACACCCCCCCCCACACAAACACACTCAATCCCCCCCCACACACACACTCACTCAATCCCCCCCCCCCCATACCTTGTGACCTTGAGCAAGTCACGTTATCTCCCTGTGCCGCAGGCACCAAATAATAGATGTATGTGTAGGGATGTGGTAGGAGCCTCATATGTGTGTTCAGTTGGTGTTTTGACTGTTCAGGAGAGTCATGTGGAGGTCTGCGCTGATGCAATAGCTGTGAGTCTGTGCAGCTCAAGGCAGAGAAGCTCCGCTGAGGAACTACAACTCCCATGAGCTCCTGGGCAGTCACCTGACTTGAGGAGCCAATCGGAAGGCTAGAATTACGGGAGGAGGAAAGGGAAGCGTGGGGGAGAGGCTAGTCAGAGGGGATCTGGAAGGTAAAGGAGGAGGGTGTATGCGTGCAGGGGGTCCGTGACCCGCCTGCATAGGCTAGCTTTACCCCGCAGGCCCTTAGGAGAAACCCCTGAGTCACAGTGTGCTGCTGTGCTGCAGGGACGGCCATAGTGCTAGCGATCAGTCACCTTACTGTGTACACAGTTAGGGACAAGCGTGCGGAGCAGGTTTGCTGGTGAGCTGCTTGGGACCAGACAGCTGCACTGCGGACATCCCAGACAAGCAAGGATTCGGCTGATCCTTTTCCAAGTATTACCGGTCACCGCCGTGACCGGAAGGTAGTAGATACGTCAAGTGCACCAACACCGGTCAACAGGCGCTGATCCCGCCTTAGGCATAACTATAGGGAGACACTAGCGAGTACACACCGCTATCGTACTATTACACGGACACGGTGTGTGGGACACGCGGTGACGGGATAGAGACACTCATAAGAGCGTGGCTGAGCCACTATTGTACAGGACAATATTCCCTAGGGGTGTGGCCGAGCCACTGATGTTAGAAGGACATTATCCGTTAGCGGTGTTAGGGTATGATAGAGTATAAGTATAGTGTTATAAGATAAGTGTATGCATATTGGGTTATTGCCACGGTTCATATAGAGTATAAGTTTATTATTGCACATACACTGGCGACACACTTTATTCGAGCTCGGCTAGTCCCACGAATTCGGGTATACCCGGGTGTATTGAGGTTTGTGACTGTTTTCTGCCCGAGTGCATTGAGTTATTTTCCGGCAGGGATTGAAGCATTTTATTCCCGCTGGCTGCAATACTGCACAGTATATATATATATATACTGCATTACAATTCATGAATTTATGCCATCTGGTAGACACGCGAAACATTGCAGCCTATTAAATCCTAATCATTATCATTTAACAGATCAGCCGCCCATCACCCAGGCATGAACCCAGGCTGGGAAGGCAAATGCAACGGGGCTTGTCAGAGGTGAGGAGCAGCGCATTCCAGGTATCTGCCAGGTACATACTGGGTATTTGCTCGAATAAAGTGTGTCGGTGCAGTAGTATAACCCCCGGTTACCTGGCTGCAGGCAGGGCTTGCTGACCCCCCCCGGTTACCTGGCTGCAGGCAGGGCTTGCGGACCCCCCCGGTTACCTGGCTGCAGGCAGGGCTTGCGGACCCCCCCGGTTACCTGGCTGCAGGCAGGGCTTGCGGACCCCCGGTTACCTGGCTGCAGGCAGGGCTTGCGGACCCCCCGGTTACCTGGCTGCAGGCAGGGCTTGCCCTTGGGCACCCGGTCGGCCCCGCACACGGTGAAGGTGTGAGTGTCGTCGCTCAGCCGCACGGTGACGCCGCGCTCGGGCCGTACGTGCAGCACCCGGCCCTGCATCCACACCAGGCCCACCTCCAGCCCGCCGGCTCCTTTCTCCAGCCAGAAGGAACCGGCCGCCGTCGCACGCATTCCCTCAGCCGCCCCGCTAACATCTTCACCGGCGGGGAGGTAACCTGGGAGCCGGGCCGCGCTGCAGGCCGATCTCCGGCGGCCGCCATGGTCGCCATGGAGACAGCAAAACTGGCGCCTTTTCTGACATTGACAGGGGACCAATCGCGGCTCCTGTACGAGAGCAGCAACCAATCATAGGACAGGGGGGCTGGGCTGGTGACCCTGAATTAACCCCTTCCAGGCTGTTAGTGTGACAACCCTCTATAAAGACGTGTCTCTGTGTAATAAACCAATGTCAGAACAATACATGGCGCGCCTGTGTTTGTGTTTATTAAGCAGCAGTGTCACATATTCCAACATCTTGTTTTAAATGTCAGGGGTCAAGTCTGCACTATGTCTGACCCCCATACAGGGGAAAGTGGTTCTTGGGTGAGCCATACTCCAGCTAACAGTAAACAATAATAATAATGACAATAACAAATATAATAAAGTTAATAAATAATAATAATGAAAGATGAATAAATAAATCCTAATGAAAAAGAAATAAGTAGCACCAAACATAATGACAATATTTGTTTGATGTTAACATTTAATAATATGTAACGTATAAAGCAGCAAACCCCTACTCTCTCCACCAGAAGTACAAGGCTAATTTCCTTTAAAATAGATTTGAAGCAAAAGGTGACACTGTGCTCATTTGCATGTCATTTCCAAGAGTCCCTGGCTGCAGTTGAAGCTGTATGGGATAATGGTGAAAAGCAGGGTTGCAGACCTGTCTGAGACATGTGAATGTGCTCACAAGGGAGATTGTTATTTCTCTTTAGTTCATAGTCATTTTTAGAGCAAAGATCAGCAACATTTTGCCTAAGACGACATTGTTTAGGATATTTACTAAATTGTACTAGGCCAGCAAGGCACTTTACAATGCTGTACAGTAACTAAGACTCCTTACAGACTATTCACTTGAGTGGACCATAAAGTGTCTTATAGAGGGAACTCTAAGGTGTCTTAAGATGCATTAAGATATATTATGTATGTAAATCTTTATTTATATAGCGCTTTATAAGAGAGGCAATACAGTACAGGGAATTATAGTACAATAAGTGCAACAAACAAAATCAGACAATAGGAAAGGAAATCCCTGGCCTGGAGAGCTTACAGTCTTAATGCTAGATCCATGGAACTCTGTTGTGTTTACGTTAATAACGGGACATTCCTGAAATTGGTACCTGACCCTGTGTGGAAGGCAGAGACACAGGGGCAGTGCCTGCCAATATCATAAAGAGCAGTGCACTTCCTATTTAGTAGAAGTGTGTGTCAGAGTTAAGAGTTCAGTCCAGAGTTAGAGTCTGCTGAGTCTGTCACCTGGCTGGCCCAGGGTGACAGAGAGAGCCTATATCAATTGGCCGTTGGAGAAGGGGAGCCATCAGCCTCTGAGTAGAGCTGATGCAACCTTAGTTAGGGAGGTGGACCAATTCCTCTCACCCTGTTTAGGGGGCGAGGGAAGAGCTAGTCCCACCCTGGGTGCCCTTGACCTGGGGTGGTGGCAGGGACACAGAGACCATCCTGAGGGAGAGCAGTCCTGTGTGGAGGAAGACACCCTGTACCTGATTGACAGTCTTGTTGCTGCTATTCTGCTGCTGTGAATAAGGAGCTGCGGCTGCTTTTAAAGATATACAGTGTGAGACTGGAATCTCTCATCCCCAGGGGGGGGGGGGACTCTCTGGAAGGATTCCACCCGTATTCCTGGGGCTCAGAGATGGAGGTGCTGCACCATTAAATGAGACAGAGGCATTCACCCCAGAAACCTGATCCTGTCATCCCCCATACCATCGCGGGAGACTCAGGCCCCCCTGTTGCCAGCAGGTATGCACCACACTCAGACACGTAGCCAGACCCTAGTACAGAGGAGGGGGCCCGATCTGCGATTGGCCCAGGGAAGGGGGGCTACATTGGGAATGGATGTTATTTTTCTTCATATTACTGGGTATCCTCAAAGCTAATGATATGCCAAAATGACGTCCATTAGCAAAACTACAATTGTTTCTTCACTTTTTCTGCTTGATGAATAGGGTGACCAGATTTCGAAAATGAAAAACCGGGACACCTTAAAAAAGAATTTATTAAACAAATTACATCACGTGACACCCCCCGTTGCCATGACAGCGAGACACTCTGATGCACCTGCAGTGTTAGTGTGTATAGAGGTGGGGGCTTTGCTTGGGCCTTTCAACTCTTACAGCCAGGGCATTATTGGCCAGGAATGCCCAGTTCGGAGGGGATTACTACTTCAAAATGTATTTGATTCATAACAACATCAAAAAACTGTAATACCAATAACTAACAACCACAGACAATGATCATCTAAACCATCAAATAAAATGTCTACGGCCCTTGTTCAAGCATGTTTGCGGTACTTACCAGATAAATCAGTGCCTGCAATCCACGACTGTATCTGCCTCTCCGAGCGTCTGTAAGCAATCCAGCGTTCCTGGTGTGTGGCTAAAGAGGTGAGGGACTCCCTCCTCTCAAACGGAAAAGAAGAGCAAAAAATAGAGTTGGAACATACCTATCATACAGGGATGAGAGAGAGGACAGAGAATGAGAGAGAGAGACAGAGAGAGAGAGAGACACAGAGAGAG
Source organism: Ascaphus truei (assembly GCF_040206685.1). NCBI lineage: Eukaryota > Metazoa > Chordata > Amphibia > Anura > Ascaphidae > Ascaphus > Ascaphus truei. The sequence continues at coordinate 40,303 of NW_027453868.1, read as the reverse complement.
AGAGAGAATGAGAGAGACAGACAGAGAGAGAGAGAGACACAGAGAGAGAGAGAGACACACAGAGAGAGAGAGAGACAAAAGTAATGTACTGTATAACCATTATACCGTATGTCACGGTGGGATTATGGCAGGCTGTATAAGGTCACATAAATATATATAGCTGATGATATATATTTATCACTGGGTCTGAACTGAACGAGTATTAGATATAATAAAGTATATTTATTCCTTTGGATAGGTGAACACACGAATAATACAGTAACAAACAAGAAGTACACTTACTTTGGGGTTGGGGAATGAGAAGTATGAAGCATAGCAATTCTCTCGCAATCAGGTAGCATTCAGATGATAAATTGAAGACAAAGGATACAGGGGGGACATCAGTTTATAAACCTTTTGTGCCCTATCCTTAACATTGAGTACCGTGGATTGGTTCTCAATTACCTCTAGCCAGTAGTTAACATGGGAACACTTTTTGACCCATGCCCCCCGGCCAGTTGGTATATGCGCAGTAGAGCTCGGGGGTCCCATTTCTATAACCCCTCCTCTATATCAGGAATGCCAGCTAGTCTACCAAATGGAGTACCTGGCAGGAAATCCTTTGTTGTGAGGTGTGAAATGGAACACTTGAAGACGGCTCTGGTTTGAGTAGTCTCCACCCTCATGCAAACAGTGGAGGTGACAAAATCCTTTGAAACATACTCAGGCCCTAGACATTGGGTCGCCTTTCTGGCCATATGCTACCCTGGTATGCAAAGGAATCTCCTCTGAGTTTTACCCATATCTCGGAATACAGTAAGTTGGATAAAACATGAACATATTAAAATATCCGGGTCCAGCAGGTCCAAACTTCCCAGTTCTCAATGCCGGAACTGGGACACCCTAGGGTCCAATTTGCGACCTGCTACGACCTGGGAAACCGGAGATACACAAATACACTTAAAACCGTTTTACATTTTAATACATAAATCTCCACTGTAAATGAAATCACGGTTTTTCACTAAATCGCCATTGAAAACAACGGGCTTCGCCGCCATAGACTCTCAATGGCAAACCGCCGCCGTTGGCGGCTATGGGAATCCCCGCCATAGACTTTCAACGGGGCGATGCCGCCGTTGAAGTCAATGGGAGTTTCCCGCCGTAGCCGGTCAATGGGGTTTGGCCGCCATTGAAGTCTATGGGAGAAATCCCGAACTTTCAAGGGGGTCCATACTCCGTCGGGTTGTCCAAGAGGGTCAAGGATGGTTCTGCAGCGATGCCGGAGCAGTGACTACAGATACCCCAAATCCTGACTCTCTGGGCCCTCCGGAACCGTAGCTATGGAATACAAAAATTCAGCTTTTCACACTTAGCCGTTTTCCTGAGCTGTTTCAGCCGCCGCCATTGGAACCTATGGCGCGGCCCGCTCTTCTCGGTTCGACCCTTATCGGGGGTCCAGGATACGGGGACCCGGTTGTGGTCGAGTGGGGGGAGGTCTAGGAACTAGGGACAGAAAGAATTTTATTTCTAGGGGCCCTAGAACTGTTTATTCCCACGCCACTTGTCGTTGAACTTGACTTGTAAGTGATCAAAGCTCTCCTATTGAAAATGTATCCGCTTTGCGGTTAAGCGGTTTGGACGGCAGCCAACTCGTTCCTGGAAAGCTCTTTCGAGGATTTCTCCATTGAAGTCAATGAGCCCATAGACTTTCAATGGGAAACCGCCGCTCTCCCTCTCGGACGCCATCTACTGGTCTTCTCAGGAACAGGACTCCACAGCAAGATTCACCATTAGAAAGCATTGAGCCCTAATGGCGGCCTATGGGAACCTGCAAAATGGTGCCTGAAAAGGCGGGAAAGTTACACAAAGGGCTATAATCACTATACCACTATTAACCCTTGTGCTCTCGGATGGATCCCAGTGTGTGTGTGCTGCAGACCAGATGTTACAATAAAACAGGGGAATACACATTTACAGGTTACAACAGGGGTTGAATCACAGTTCTGGGTCTCAGAACCCCTTGTCTCCCTGGTGAGGTCAGGGGATGGCCAACTGGGGTGTAACCCCTTTAATCCCGGGCCACCCCCTTTCTCCCTCTACACCTCCCCTTCTTAATGGGTGTCCTGTGGCCCACTGGCCCTAACGGGGGTGGGGCACTGCTGGCACCATTAATGAACTCAGTCTCAGAGGGATAGTCCTGGCGTGAAAGTCCATCAGCATTGCTGTTTTCACTGCCGTTTTTGTGTTGAATGGTAAATTCAAATTCTTGCATAGCCAAGCTCCATCTTAGCAACTTGCATTCTCCCCTGATACCCTCTGTAGCCAACTCAGGGGATTATGGTCTGTGATGACCGTGAAAGCCCTCCCATATACGTAGGGCTGAAGCTTTTTGAGTGCCCACACAATGGCCAAGCACTCTTTCTCAATGGTGGCATATGCCACTTCGCTGGGGAGCAGTTTGCGACTTAGATACACTACAGGGTGTTCTTTGCCGTCGTCCCCCACCTGGCTCAACACAGCCCCCACACCAAAGTCTGAGGCATCAGTCTGAATAAGAAAATGCTTGGTATAGTCTGGAGCAGCCAGTATGGGGGCTCCAGCAAGCGCAGTTTTCAGGGCCTGGAAAGCAGTTCCACAGGCAGGAGTCCAGGTAATAAGCACAGGCTTCTTGGTCAGATCAGTCAGGGGTTTGGCCAGGGCGCTGTACTGTGGGACAAATTTCCTATAGTACCCTGCGGTGCCCAAAAATGCCATGACCTGTTTCTTGGTTTTTGGAACAGGCCACTCAACTATGGCTTCTACCTTGGCTGGCTCTGGCTTGAGATGCCCTCCACCCACCCTGTGCCCTAAGTACAGGACTTCTGCCATCCCTACCATACACTTAGTGGGTTTTAAGGTAAGCCCAGCCTCCCTGATCCTACCCAGCACCGCAGACACATGTCCTAAGTGGGATTCCCAGGAATTACTAAAGACAGCAATGTCATCTAAGTAAGCCCTGGCATAGCTCTGCATCCCTTCCAGTAACCTATTGACCAGGCGTTGGAAGGTAGCCGGGGCATTCTTCATCCCAAATGGCATCACTATGAACTCATAGAGGCCACTTGGAGTGATGAATGCTGACTTCTCCCTAGCCTCCAGGGTCAGTGGGATTTGCCAATAGCCTTTGCTCAAATCCATGGTGGTCAGATACTTTGCCCCCGCGAGTTCATCTAGTAACTCATCCATGCGGGGCATGGGGTAAGCATCTGACACCGTCCCAGCGTTGAGCAACCGGTAGTCCACACAAAACCTGGTGGTTTTGTCCTTCTTAGGAACCAGGACTACTGGACTTGCCCAAGGGCTCTGGGATGGAGTAATTACCCCTAGGGTCAGCATCTCCTCAATCTCTCTCTCCATACTGGTCTTGACCTCTGCTGACACTCTATAAGCGTGCTTATGCAGAGGCTGCAGGTCCCCTGTGTGTACTGGGTGTTTGGTGAGATGGGTGGTCCCTGGCATGTCAGTGAAGAGGGCGCTATACTGAGCTAGCATGTCCCTGGCTTCTTCCTTCTGCCTAGCACTCAACTGTGCCCCTATGTCTACCTCCTCTACAGTGTTTCCTTGCCTTGCCTTGCCTCCCCTAGGAGATCAGGCGGAGCATTGCTCGCCGGATCCTCTAGCAGTGGGCTACAAATGGTCAGCACTGCTCCCATACTCGGTGTTCTGTATTCTTTCAACATGTTGATGTGGTATGTCTTGTGCCTCTCAGGCGCTACCTGTACAAGATAGTTGCACTCATTCACCTTTCGGATGACCGAGTACGGTCCCGACCAGGCAGCCATCAGCTTGTTCTCCCGAGTGGGTTTGAGAACAAGCACCTGCTGTCCTGGGATGAATTCCCTGCTACGGGCCTGCTGGTCATACCATTGCTTTTGCTTGGTCTGAGCAGCCCTGAGGTGGTCCTGGGCCACCCTCATGAGCATCTCTAGCCGGTCTCTGAGATCTACTACATACTGGATCACTGAAGCATCAGTAGCAGTAGCCTCCCCTTCCCTCACAGAATAGGTCCAGAGGTCCACGTACCCTGCGGCCATATAGTAGCTCGAAGGGGGAGAAGCCTGTAGATTCTTGCGGTACCTCTCGGTAGGCAAGTGCTGCAGGTGAATCTCCCAGTCTTTCCCCTCCGCCTCTATAAAGGTCCGAAGCATCTGCTTCAGGGTCCCGTTAAACCTCTCACATAATCCGTTTGTCTGGGGATGGTAGGGGGTAGTGCGCCGGTGCTGTACACCGCAGGCATCCCAGAGACAATGTAACAGTTCACTCATGAACTGCGACCCCTGATCGGTTAGGATCTCACTAGGGAAACCTACCCTAGAGAAAATGTTCAGCAAAGCTGCTGCCACCGTTTTGGCACTTATGGTGCCAAGCGCTACTGCCTCAGGGTACCGGGTGGCAAAGTCCACCACCATGAGGATGTAGCACTTCCCTGACCTGCTAGGAATCATGAGGGGTCCTATCAGGTCCATCGCTACCTTCTGGAAGGGTTCCCCTATTATCGGTAGGGGTCTCAGGGGTGCCTTCACACAGTCGCCCGCCTTACCTACTCGCTGGCAGGCATCACAAGAGCGGCAGAAATTGCTCGCATCTCTGGATGCCCCCGGCCAGTAGTAACGCTGCAATAACCGGGCTCTCGTCCTGGTGACCCCCTGATGTCCCGCTAACGGAATAGAGTGAGCTACCCGTAACAATTGCTGTCGGTACCCCTGGGGCACTATTAGCTGTCGCTTACCGGTCGATCCCTCCTCTATCCCCGGGTTCCCTTATTCTCTATACAGGAGTCCCTTATGCCATAGGCATCGCTCAGTGCCTTCCCCTGCCTGAGATTCGGACGCCCGAAGTCTCATGCCGGCCAGGGTAGGGTCTGCCTTCACTGCCTCCCTAAACTGGGCTCCTAAATCCAGCCACCCCCCAGTCGGGTCATTGTCAGGGGAAGGGGACACAGTGAGAGGGAACAGTAGGTCAGCCTGTGGTTGCAACTGGTCCTGGCTTACCTCCCCGGGCTCCTCTGCGCCCTCCGCTAACGTTGGTCCCAAAGGCTGGGGGACTGGAGCGGCCGCCGCCGGCATTGCCGCGGTCTGGCTCCGGGTAACCGCCGCTACTGCAGCGGGCTGGGGTACACGGTCGTAGGTGCAGGTCATCGGTCCCAGGTCGTTGCCCAAAAGAATGTCGGCATCCAAACCGGGTAAAACCCCCACCTCCCGCACACCCTTGCCCACCCCCCAATCCAAAAAGATGCGGGCCACCTGCAGGAAACGTGGCTCTCCGTCGGCCACAGTGATCTGCATCCCAGGGCCTGGGATCAATTCCTCTGGCCGGACCATATCAGGTCGGACCAGGGTCACTGCGGCTCCTGAATCCAGCAAGCCGACTGCTTGCCGGTCACCGACTGTGACCGGGGTGAGATGTTTGCTCCGGCCGTCCGTCTGCTGCATGTCTGCACTGAGATGTCCTCCGCTCCTGGCTGTAGGCACCGATGAAACCGGGATAGGGGTGACATGGGACGTCTCGCTGGGAGTTGTTTCCATGAGCGGTCCTGGTTCTTTGGTGGAAGCCACCCGAACACGGGCTACCGGCTTCGCAGCTGGGGTGCGTTGCCCTCGATAGGGTCCGCTGGAACGCAGGGGTTCCGGCCAATCTGGTCTGAGGTGACCGGTGCTGTTGCAATTATAGCACCAGCGCTCATGCCGGAGCTCTCCCGCCTTCTGTGACCTGCTGCCCGCAGGCGGATTTTGGGTCCACTGGGGGGTACTCACAGCTTTCTTGGCCGGCGCCGGTGGGGTTACCGCTTTGGCTGGTACCTTGGCGGTCATCTGGGACCGGCTGACCACATAGTCATCGGCCATCCTCGCCGCCTCGGTGTAGGTCTTGGGCTTTTTATCATACACAAAAGCCCTCACCGCCGGCGGGCACTGCTGCATGAGCTGCTCCTGAAAGATGAGGTCCAGCAGGCGTTGGTAAGTCCTGGCCTCAGAGCCCTCCACCCAGTGTAACCCGTACAAAGCCATGCGGGTCACATAAGTGACATAGTTCTCCTGAGGGTGCCTCTCCTCCAGCCGGAACTTACCCCGGTAAGCTTCAGGGGTAAAACCGTGCTGAAATAGCAAAAGTTCTTTCAGGTGGTCATAGTCATCAGCGAACTCATCTGTAAGCGCCATCAAGGTCTGCTTAGCCAAGCCGGAGAGTAGCGGGTCCAGGCGTGCAACACTATGCTCGGGAAGCACCTTGTACCTCCGGCACTGCGTTTCAAAGTTCCTTAGAAACATGTCGATCCAATCAGTGCCTTCCACGTACTTGGCGAGACTGTGCTTGTCCAGTTGGAGTTCATCTTTGCGGGGTTGGACCGGGGGGCAATAAGCGGGTCTGTTCACTGCAATTGAGAGAAACTTTAGCCGCTCCTCCGCTGTCCCTCGGTCTCCCCATGTGGTGATCAGTGCCAACATTTCGGGGGTAAACGGACTGGTGGCCGCAGCCATCAGTGCCCCTCTTGTCGCACTTGTCCCGGGAGGTGCACTTGTCCCCTCCCCGGGATCCTGCCGCTCCGGCACTGGGTTCAGTCCCTGATCTCCGGGCGGCTTTAAAAGGGCGAGCTGAGTCGTATCCTGAGACTCTGCAAGCTCGACTTCATGTGCTGTGATTGCCTCAATCATGTCCTCGACCTCCTGGTCCACATAATCCAGTCCATAGGCACGGCACTTGTCTTTTAGCTGATTTCTAGTTTTCAGGTAATAGGCGTTCTCTGCTTCACTCAGGGTTCTGGGTCGCAGCAGGTGAGGTGGTGTGACAACTTGCGTTAATGGTTGCACTAACGTGTGTTCAATATCTTGAGACCCAGGAACTCGCAATTACCATCAAGTTCCTGCTAGCTCACAGTACCCCGCAGAATACTGTGATCTAGGTCCAGTTCAATCCCGCCGCTGCCACCAGTTAATTTATAAGCCTGTCACGGTGGGATTATGGCAGGCTGTATAAGGTCACATAAATATATATAGCTGATGATATATATTTATCACTGGGTCTGAACTGAACGAGTATTAGATATAATAAAGTATATTTATTCCTTTGGATAGGTGAACACACGAATAATACAGTAACAAACAAGAAGTACACTTACTTTGGGGTTGGGGAATGAGAAGTATGAAGCATAGCAATTCTCTCGCAATCAGGTAGCATTCAGATGATAAATTGAAGACAAAGGATACAGGGGGGACATCAGTTTATAAACCTTTTGTGCCCTATCCTTAACATTGAGTACCGTGGATTGGTTCTCAATTACCTCTAGCCAGTAGTTAACATGGGAACACTTTTTGACCCATGCCCCCCGGCCAGTTGGTATATGCGCAGTAGAGCTCGGGGGTCCCATTTCTATAACCCCTCCTCTATATCAGGAATGCCAGCTAGTCTACCAAATGGAGTACCTGGCAGGAAATCCTTTGTTGTGAGGTGTGAAATGGAACACTTGAAGATGGCTCTGGTTTGAGTAGTCTCCACCCTCATGCAATCAGTGTAGGTGACAAAATCCTTTGAAACATACTCAGGCCCTAGACATTGGGTCGCCTTTCTGGCCATATGCTACCCTGGTATGCAAAGGAATTTCCTCTGAGTTTTACCCATATCTCTGAATACAGTAAGTTGGATAAAACATGAACATATTAAAATATCCGGTTCCTATGGGTCCAGCAGGTCCAAACTTCCCAGTTCTCAATGCCGGAACTGGGACACCCTAGGGTCCAATTTGCGACCTGCTACGACCTGAGAAACCGGAGATACACAAATACACTTTAATACATAAATCTCCGTTGTAAATGAAATCACGGTTTTTCACAAAATCCCCATTGAAAACAACGGGCTTCGCCGCCATAGACTCTCAATGGCAAACCGCCGCCGTTGGCGGCTATGGGAATCCCCGCCATAGACTTTCAACGGGGCGATGCCGCCGTTGAAGTCAATGGGAGTTTTCCGCCGTAGCCGGTCAATGCGGTTTGGCCGCCATTGAAGTCTATGAGAGAAATCCCGAACTTTCAAGGGGGTCCATACTCCGTTGGGTTGGTCCAAGAGGGTCAAGGATGGTTCTGCAGCGATGCCGGAGCAGTGGCTACAGATACCCCAAACCCTGACTCTCTGGGCCCTCCGGAACCGTAGCTATGGAATACCAAAATTCAGCTTTTCACACTTAGCCGTTTTCCTGAGCTGTTTCAGCCGCCGCCATTGGAACCTATTGCGCGGCCCGCTCTTCTCGGTTCGACCCTTATCGGGGGTCCAGGATACAGGGACCCGGTTGTGGTCGAGTGGGGGGAGGTCTAAGAACTAGGGACAGAAAGAATTTTATTTCTAGGGGCCCTAGAACTGTTTATTCCCACGCCATTTGTCATTGAACTTGACTTGTAAGTGATCAAAGCTCTCCTATTGAAAATGTATCCGCTTTGCGGTTAAGCGGTTTGGACGGCAACCAACACGTTCCTGGAAAGGAACAGGGGTTGAATCACAGTTCTGGGTCTCAGCCCAGTTAACCCCTTGTCTCCCTGGTGAGGTCAGGGGATGGCCAACTGGTGTGTAACCCCTTTAATCCCGGGCCACCCCCTTTCTCCCTCTACACCGTACCCCCTAGTATTCGTGTAATCATTGTCCCACACCCCCTATTACTCACGCTTTGGCAATACTGAAATGTTCTTTTGTCATGCCAAAAAAGCTGATTTGATTTGAGAGACACAGAGACACACAGAGAGAGACACAGAGAGACACAGAGAGAGACACAGAGAGACACAGAGACACACAGAGAGAGAGAGAGAGAGACACACAGAGACACAGAGAGAGACAGAGACACAGAGAGAGACACAGAGAGAGACAGAGACACACAGTGAGAGACAGAGACACACAGTGAGAGACAGAGACACACAGAGAGAGACAGAGACACACAGAGAGAGACAGAGACACACAGAGAGAGACAGAGACACAGAGAGAGAGAGAGACACAGGGGCCTATTTAGTAAGCGTCAATAAGGCTGCGTCTATAGTATTTCAGACGGAGGGAAGGCACACACGCTGCAATACACTTGCTGAAGCCTGAGCTTTTTTATGGCTTTGCAGGGTATGATTCAGGCGCGATTTGGGGGCGTGGCAATGAATATTTGGAGGCGTGGCAATGATGTTCCGGCGCGGACGTCACTTCCGTACCTCACATCCCGATCCACCGGCATTTTTTCAGATGCAGAATCTGAAGCACTGTGCAGACAAGAAGAAAAATGTACACAATGCGCACCAGAGATTAAAATATAGTAAATTATTTATTAATAAAACAAGAAATAACCGAGGGGGATCCAACCCCACCTCAGTACATATGCGTCACAGATCCGGGTTCGGTTACAATGAACACAAACCACATGAATAATCAAATATAACCAAATGAAACTAAATCTATAAACAACATGACAAACGGTATATAAAATAATATAAAGGAAGACAGTGTTCAATAAAACGGGATAAAGGAATCCTGGATTGGCTAAAAATATAGCTAAACAGCTGCCTGAGGCTGACAGGGGGAGACGGAGACTTACACTGAAGCCCAGAGCGGGTTCCGCGGCGAACGTATTGGGATCCGGACCGCGCCACCGCAGAGATGTTACCACCGCCCGAGCTCCCTGCAAACGCCGTCTCGGCCTGTCAGAATACGCGCAGAGTGACCTGTCGTGACACGTCGGTTTATGTGTCTTTTTCAGTACAAAAACTTGTGATCAAACTTACCAGAGTGCTGTCTCCTGATCTCGTGCTTCAAACGGAATCGTATGGTTTATTATTGCTTTATGGGACAAGCACCCAATTTTTTCTACTTGCAAGTGGAGTGCCGGCTGCTTCTGTGGAATATATATATATATAATTATATATATGCCAGGCCAGGACGCAAGATGCAAAACCTGCGCAATGCTCTATACAGCGGACACAATACAAATACCACACAGGAATCGGGAATACAAAATCAGAGGAAGGTTCACCTGTTCCTCCAGCAATGTCGTGTACCTCATCATGTGCATGAAATGTCCAGGGGGCTGCTACTACATAGGTGAGACGGGGCAGGGGCTAAACAAGAGAATGAACCTGCATCGCACAGCATCACATGCGGAACAAGAGACAGTCCTGTTGGCGAACATTTCTCTGACTCTGTCCATAAGATGGACGATCTGGGGGTTGCCATACTCAAAGGTAATCTTAAAACACCGAAATAGAGATGGTTGCACGAATACAAATTTATGCAACTGTTCGGGACACTTAGCGGTGGCCTAAACAGAGATCGAAATTTTATGAGTCATTACTGACACAAGTGAACTCTCTTCCCATGAGCGCTAAAGGCCATGTCTGTACATACTGTGCTATATGTATGCACACACAGCTGTCTCTTACACATACAAATACTCCTTCTTTTTCCATCCCTATACACCAATAGGGACCACATAGTATCTACACACACTTTTAGTTTTGCTACAATCTCTCACATTTCCACACCTACCCACACCATTTATATTAACTCCCACTCCACACACACACCTTTTGTAAAGCACTGTATAAACTGTGGGCTCTCCATTCATTTATATTCGCACAGATACACACACACACACACACACACACACACACACACACACACACACACACACACACACACACACACACACACACACTCTTACATCACTAACTTTCAGGAACCATTTAACACCTCTAGCCATAAATCACATTCACACAAGGGGGGGGGGGGGAGAAGAGACAAGCACAGATAACATTCCAAGAGACACTGTTTTTAAGTATACTATTTGCTTGCTTCATTCATTGTAACATCGCCAGAAGAAGAGATCAGCGTATCTCGAAAGCTCGCACAAATAAAAGCATTTCGTTAGCCACAGAACGGTATAGTCTATTTATTTTTTGATTATATATGTATATATATATGTGACACAAAGTATACCGCATCAACACAGTGCGTCACTGTTGCCCAGAAACTGTCTTGATTTATAATATAATAACAATGGACAGTGGTGCAAAAGGATAATGGATATGTATTACAACGAAAAAAGCATCCTTATGAAGAAGCACACGGGCATGCCAAGAAAGTGATAACAATACAAATGTATTACTGTGGGTTAAAAACAAGGGGAGAAAAATTGATAAAAGAGGAGGGGGACTCACATCTACCAAACATGTATTCCGTGAGGCAAAGAACACCAAAAGTAATCACCAGCACAAGCAGCTCTGATCCAAGCATGCACATATACCTCTACACACAAGCAGCTCTGATCCAAGCATGCACATATACCTCTACACACAAGCAGCTCTGATCCAAGCATGCACATATACCTCTACACACAAGCAGCTCTGATCCAAGCATGCACATATACCTCTCCACACAAGCAGCTCTGATCCAAGCATGCACATATACCTCTACACACAAGCAGCTCTGATCCAAGCATGCACATATACCTCTACACACAAGCAGCTCTGATCCAAGCATGCACATATACCTCTACACACAAGCAGCTCTGATCCAAGCATGCACATATACCTCTACACACAAGCAGCTCTGATCCAAGCATGCACATATACCTCTACACACAAGCAGCTCTGATCCAAGCATGCGCATATACCTCTACACACAAGCAGCTCTGATCCAAGCATGCGCATATACCTCTACACACAAGCAGCTCTGATCCAAGCATGCACATATACCTCTACACACAAGCAGCTCTGATCCAAGCATGCACATATACCTCTACACACAAGCAGCTCTGATCCAAGCATGCACATATACCTCTCCACACAAGCAGCTCTGATCCAAGCATGCACATATACCTTTACACACAAGCAGCTCTGATCCAAGCATGCACATATACCTCTCCACACAAGCAGCTCTGATCCAAGCATGCACATATACCTCTACACACAAGCAGCTCTGATCCAAGCATGCACATATACCTCTACACACAAGCAGCTCTGATCCAAGCATGCACATATACCTCTACACACAAGCAGCTCTGATCCAAGCATGCGCATATACCTCTACACACAAGCAGCTCTGATCCAAGCATGCACATATACCTCTACACACAAGCAGCTCTGATCCAAGCATGCACATATACCTCTACACACACTGCAGCTCTGATCCAAGCATGCACATATACCTCTACACACACTGCAGATCTGTGCACATAACGTAAGGAGATAGCTGTTGTTGTAAAATAGTAATTGCAGAAATGGAGGCAATAAATGCTCGAGTATTAAAGATGTAAATACATCACCATTAAAGCGTAGGTGTGAAAGGCCAATTTACAGATAGCCAAGGCCTCCTGTCATAGAAAAGGGTAGGGGTCCCACTCCACAGACTCTCACTCCAACGCGTGCCGACTAAAACGGTCTTCTTCAGAGAGAAGAAGATATTATATATACAGCTAAACCCTGTTATAACGCGCCTCGTTATACCGCGATTCGGTTATAACGCGGTTTTCCCGTGGCTCCCGTTTAAAAAAAAAAAAAAAAAAATTTAAAACTGCACACACACTGCACACACACTGCACACACACTGCTCATTGCTCACACTGCACATACTGACACACTGCACACACACTGCACACTGCACACTGCACACACACTGCTCATTGCTCACACTGCACACACTGACACACTGCACACACACTGCACACACACTGCTCATTGCTCACACTGCACACACACTGCTCATTGCTCACACTGCACACACTGACACTGCACACACTGACACTGCACACACACAGCACACACACTGCTCATTGGACACACTGCACACACACTGCACACACACTGCACACTGCACACACACTGCTCATTGCTCACACTGCACACTGCACACACACTGCTCATTGCTCACACTGCACACACTGACACTGCACACACACTGCACACTGCACACACACTACTCATTGGACACACTGCACACACACTCACACACACTCACACACACTTACAGGCACTCACACACACTCACACACACTTACACTCACAGACACTCACACACACTTACACACACTCACACACACTCACACACACTCACAGACACTCACGCACACTCACACACACTCACACACACTTACGCACACTTACGCACACTCACGCACACTTAAAGACACTTACAGACACTCACACACTCACACACTTACACACACTTAGACACTCACAGACACTCACACACACTTACACACACTCACACACACTCACACACACTCACACACACTCACACACACTCACAGACACTCACACACACTTACGCACACTCACACACACTCACGCACACTTACGCACACTCACGCACACTCACAGACACTCACACACACTCACACACACTTAGACACACTTAGACACTCACAGACACACACACTTACACACACTCACAGACACTTACACACACTCACACCCACATACACACACCCATATACACACACACACTTTCTCTCCCATATATACATACACACACACACTCTCTCACTCTACACAGACGGGGGGTGGGGTCGGAGCAGAGGAAAGGCCGCGACCAGCACCACCACCCGCTCCCCCCCCTCCTCCCGCGCAGGCAGCGGGAGCACCGGGGACAGCGGTGGGGAGAAGAAACCCCCCGCTACCACCTCCATGCAGGCAGCGGGATCTGAGGTAAGCGGCGACCTGAGGGACATCCCCGCTCCCATCTCCTGCCCCGCGGGCTGTCAAGCGGTGACAGGGGGAAGCGGGGACAGGAGGGACATCCCCGCTCCCATCTCCTGCCCCGCGGCCTGTCCCGCGGTGACAGGGGGAAGCGGGGACAGGAGGGACATCCCCGCTCCCATCTCCTGCCCCGCGGGCTGTCCCGCGGTGACAGGGGGAAGCGGGGAGCGGAGGGACATGCCCGCTCCCATCTCCTGTCCCGCGGGATGAATATGCGCTAAAGCGCGGCGGCCATTTTTTTTCCCGCGACCCCGTTAGTAACGCGGTTGTCTCGGGGTGGACCCCGAGACCCGCGTTATAACGGGGTTTAGCTGTATATATATATATTTTTTTTGCATGTCATTTCTCAGAATCCCTTGCTGCAGTGGAAGTGCTGTATGCTGGTGATAATGGGGAAAGGCGGGGTTGCAGACCTGACAAAGACATGCAGAAGAGCATACAGTTGTATTTGCATATTTGCTTTCCTGTGGAGGGTTTTTGTCACTTTTTTTACTCACCATAACTTAACTGAGTATTATGGTATAGCCTATCCCATAGCCTCTTTGCATACCCAGTTAAATCAACCCCACACTGATGAGACCCATTAAGGTCGAAACAGCTGTCTGTGGGTGGTTTTCTGGGTATGCACCTTAACCCTGGCTGTGCTCAAAGCTGTGACCATGCAGCAAGCTTAAGCCTATAGGGAACCATGTTAAAAATGTTTTTTGAGGCAAAACGTGACACTGTGTGCTCATTTGCATGTCATTTCCCAGAATCCCTTGCTGCAGTGGAAGTGCTGTATGCTGGGTGATAATGGGGAAAGGCGGGGTTGCAGACCTGCCTAAGACATGCAGATGAGCATACAGTAGTATTTGTATATATATATCTCTACTATATATTTCTGAAAGCACTGTATGTCTGCGTCCCTAGCGGCAATCTCATTGGTCCCTTGGCCTGCCCGCCCCCGCACCTCTCATTGGCCTGAGGCAGAGTGACGGGCAAAAACACACACACACACACACACACACACACACACACACACACACACACACACCCCTCACACACACACACACACACCCTCACTCTCCCCCGTCAGTTGGACCACAGCTCACCTTCCACACACCCCCCCCTCCTCTCCCGGTGCCCCTCACTCTCTCCCCCCACCTCACCCAAATCCCCACGCTCCGCAACATCCCCAGCCGCACCATCACCCTCACCGTGCGCCGCGGCCCTCCTGCTCAGCAGCAAACTCCAGGCTCCTCCCCCCTCGCGGTGCGGCCCGGGCCTCCTGCTCTCCCCCTCACGTGCGCCGCTACCGTAGAGGGGAAGCGCGGCCCGGGCCTTTTGCTCTCCCCCTCACGTGCGCCGCTACCGGAGAGGGGAAGCGCGGGCCGGGCCTCCTGCTCTCCCCCTCACGTGCGCCGCTACCGGAGAGGGGAAGCGCGGCGCGGGACTCCCCCTCACGTGCGCCGGCTCCCGGACGGAGGGGAAGCGCGGCGCGGGACTCCCCCTCACGTGCGCCGCTACCGGAGAGGGGAAGCGCGGCACGGGACTCCCCCTCACGTGCGCCGCTACCGGAGAGGGGAAGCGCGGCGCGGGACTCCCCCTTACGTGCGCCGCTACCGGAGAGGGGAAGCGCAGCGTGGCGCGGGACTCCCCCTCACGTGCGTCGGCTCATGGACGGAGGGGAAGCGCGGCGCGAGACTCCCCATCACGTGCGCCGGCTCCCGGACGGAGGGGAAGCGCGGCGCGGGTCTCCTGCCACTCTTGCCCCCCCCCCCCAGCTTCCCGAACTCACCTCCTGCCCCAGCCAGATGCCACGGGGTCAAGGTAAGTCACCCACCGTCTCCCACCCACGCACTGTCACCCAGTCACCCACCCAGTCACCCACACACCCACCCAGTCACTTTCACCCAGTCACCCACCCTCCCAGTCACCCACCCACTCACTCAGTCACCCACTCAGTCACCCACCCACTCAGTCACCCACCCACCCACTCAGTCACCCACCCACTCAGTCACCCACCCAGTCACTTTCACCCAGTCACTCAGTCACCCACCCACCCACTCACTTAGTCACCCAAAAACTCACTTAGTCACCCACCCACTCACTCAGTCAAGTCACCCACCCACCCACCCAGTCACCCAAAGTCACCCACCCAGTCACCAACCCACCCACCCAGTCAGTCACCCACCCACCCACTCACCCAGTCAGTCAAGGGTCAGTCACCCACCCACACAGTCAGTCACCCACCCACCCAGTCAGTCACCCATCCAACCACCCACCCACCCACCCAGTCAGTCACCCATCCACCCAGTCACCCAAAGTCACCCACCCAGTCACCCAAGTCAGTCACCCACCCAGTCAGTCAGTCAAGTCAGTCACCCACCAACCCACCCAGTCAGTCACCCATCCACCCAGTCACCCACCCAGTCACCCAACCAGTCACCCACCCAACCCAGTCAACTCAGTCACCCACCCACTCACCCACCCACCCAGTCACTCAGTCACCCACCCAGTCACTCAGTCACCCACCCAGTCACTCAGTCACCCACCCAGTCACTCAGTCACCCACCCATTCAGTCACCCATTCAGTCAGTCACCCAGTCACCCACCCATTCAGTCAGTCAGTCAGTCACCCACTCACCCACCTAGTCAGTCACCCACTCACCCACCCAGTCAGTCACCCACTCACCCACCCAGTCAGTCACCCACTCACCCACCCAGTCACCCACTCACCCACCCAGTCAGTCACCCACTCACCCACCCAGTCAGTCACCCACTCACCCACCCAGTCAGTCACCCACTCACCCACCCAGTCAGTCACCCACTGACCCACCCAGTCAGTCACCCACTCACCCACCCAGTCAGTCACCCACTGACCCACTCAGTCAGTCTCCCACTCACCCACCCAGTCAGTCTCCCACTCACCCACCCAGTCAGTCTCCCACTCACCCACCCAGTCAGTCTCCCACTCACCCACCCAGTCAGTCTCCCACTCACCCACCCAGTCAGTCTCCCACTCACCCACCCAGTCTCCCACCCAGTCAGTCTCCCACCCAGTCAGTCTCCCACCCAGTCAGTCTCCCACCCAGTCAGTCTCCCACCCAGTCAGTCTCCCACCCAGTCAGTCTCCCACCCACTCTCCCACTCAGTCTCCCACTCACCCACCCATTCAGTTTCCCACTCACCCACCCATTCAGTTTCCCACTCACCCACCCATTCAGTTTCCCACTCACCCACCCATTCAGTTTCCCACTCACCCACCCATTCAGTTTCCCACTCATCCACCCATTCAGTTTCCCACTCATCCACCCATTCAGTTTCCCACTCACCCACCCATTCAGTCTCCCACTCACCCACCCATTCAGTCTCCCACTCACCCACCCATTCAGTCTCCCACTCACCCACCCATTCAGTCTCCCACTCACCCACCCATTCAGTTTCACACTCACCCACCCATTCAGTCTCACACTCACCCACCCAGTCTCACCCAAAACCACCCACCCAGTCACTGACCCCACCCACCCACTCACTGACCCCACCTACCCACTCACTGACCCACCCAGTCACCGACCCCAGTCACTGACCCACCCAGTCACCGACCCTGAAAAAGTCACCCAGTCACCGACCCACCCACCCACCGACCCACCCACCGACCCAAAGTCACCCACCCACCCAAAGTCACCCACCCACCAACCCAGAGTCACCCACCCACCCACCAACCCAGTCACCCACCCACCGACCCAAAGTCACCCACCCACCGACCCAAAGTCATCCACCCCCCGACCCAACTCACCCACCCACCGACCCAACTCACCCGCCCAACCACCGACCCAAAGTCACCCACCGACCCAAAGTCACCCACCCACCGACCCAAAGTCAAACCAACCCAAAGTCACCCACCCACCCCCCCACCGACCCAAAGTCACCCACCCACCGACCCAAAGTCACACACCCACCGACCCAAAGTCACACACCCACTGACCGAAAGTCACCCACCCACCAACCCAAAGTCACCCACCCACCCACCGACCCAAAGTCACCCACCCACCGACCCAAAGTCACACACCCACCGACCCAAAGTCACACACCCACTGACCCAAAGTCACCCACCCACCGACCCAAAGTCACCCACCTACCAACCCAAAGTCAAACCGACCCAAAGTCACCCACTCAAAGTCACCCACTCAGTCACCAACCCACCCACCCACTCAGTCAAGTGTCACACAGTCACCCACACACTCAGTCAACTCAGTCACCCACCTAGCTGTCAAGGGGGGGGGGGAAGCCTAACCCTGTCGTACGCCCCCCCCAAAATTACATCCCGGGCAACGCCGGGTCTCTCAGCTAGTATATATATATAAAACCAGGTGTCCCACCAAGGAGACAAAAAACAGCACTCAAGGTATATTGCAAAAGTGTATTTGAAAAAAAGCAGGCACATATAAATCCAACGTTTCGGTCCTGTATAGGACCTTCCTCAGGGGCGTGAGGAAGGCCCTATACAGGACGTTGTTTTTCCATCCCTATACACCAATAGGGACCACTAAGTATCCACACACACTTTTAGTTGTGCTACAAACTCTCACATTTCCACACCCACCCACACCATTTATATCCACTCCCACTCCAGACACACCTTGTGTAAAGCACTGTATATACTGTGGGCTCCCCATTCATTTTTATTCACACTGATACACATACACACTCTTTCCTCACTTGCTTTCATTACCTTTTGACACCTCTAGCCATAAATCTCATCCACACCGGGGGAAGGAACAGCACAGATAACATTCCAAGAGACACTATTTTTTAAGTAACCTTTTGCTTCATTCATTGTAACATCGCCGGAAGAAGAGATCAGTGTATCTCGAAAGCTCGCACAAATAAAAGCATTTCGTTAGCCACAGAACGGTATCATCTATTTATTTTTTGATTATTGAAGCTCGGCTAACACGGTACTGATACCTCTACATATATATATATATATATATATATATATATAGGGAACCATGTTAAAAATGGTTATTGAGGCAAAAAGTGACACTGTGCTCATTTGCATGTCATTTCCCAGAATCCCTTGCTGCAGTGGAAGTGCTGTATGCTGGGTGATAATGGGGAAAGGTGGGGTTGCAGACCTGCCTAAGACATGCAGATGAGCATACAGCTATATTTGCATATTTGCTTTCCTGTGGAGGGTTTTTGTCACTTTTTTTACTCACCATAACTTAACTCAGTATTATGGTTTAAATATATATATATATATATATATATATATATATATAATCAAAAAATAAATAGATGATATTATTTTTTTATTATTTTATGATTATTGAAGCTCGGCTAACACGGTACTTATACCTCTACACATATACATATATATATATATATATATATATATATATATATATATATATATATATATATATATATATATATATATATATATATATATATATATATACATATATATATATATATATATACATATATATATACATATATATATATATATTATTATGTATATGTGTAGAGGTATAAGTACCGTGTTAGCCGAGCTTCAATAATCATAAAATAATAAAAAAATAATATCATCTATTTTTTTATGATTTTATATATATATATATATATATATATATATCTATATATCTATATATCTATATATCTATATCTATATATATATATATATATATATATATATATATGTGTGTGTGTGTGTAAATATATGTATGTGTGTGTAAATATATATATGTATGTATGTGTATATATATATATATATATATATATACTGTATATATATATATATGTGTGTATGTATATATATATATATGTATATGTATATGTATATGTGTTTGTGTGTGTGTGTCATACAAGAATCTATTATTATCTAAAATCAGTAACATATGTGATCTATTATGCCATTACCAATTGAACTGTAGGACTATAAAACCATTACGACTGAGTTGTAGCATTATCCCCTGATGAAATCAGCCGTGTGCTGAAGAAACACGTAGGTACTTTCTTCTCGTTGCTATTGCCACACTATCCGTCTTGACGCCGGAAGGGAAGTTGGTACGCGAACAAGGCGAGACACCGGAATTACAGAGTGGAATCACAACTGCATACTACAGATTGCCGGAGGACCATACTGCGAGGGGCGCAGCCTACCGAGTTTCCCGGTCATCGTCCAAAGTCTGGAGCTGCGGATTGACCACCGGATTGACCACCGGATTGACCACCGGATTACCACGGAGCACGAGCCTGTCTCATACAACGCTTTTACCAAACGGATGTTTGTGAGTTTGTTATTTTTATCTTGTCCAGGAAATGAAATTGTTAAACCGAATTTACACATGGAGCGGGCGCTTTCTCTTCTTTTTTTTGTTTAGATATCTATCGAGGAGGTGGTTGTTTCCACGAAGAGAGCTGCCCGGGCTCCAGAGGATGCCCGAATTGGATCCTTTTATGATTGAGTTATAACATAGCTATTAGAGCTAGGTTTCTGGACTGTTATTGTGTTTAGGCATAGTGTTTATTATTATTTTATTACAGCTACTTTTTAGTTATTAATTCTGGCCACTAATTCTCACTGCCACTATAATCTTTCTCTAGCCACAACCAAATTGCTATATCAGCTATATTATTTATTGGTTATACCAGGGGAGCACAAACTTTTGCAGCTCGCCCCCCTGCCTTCCCTCTGCTGGTGCTCGCGCCCCCCCCCCCCCCTTACCTTGATGCGGCGTCACGTGACCGGCAGCGGCATTTGACGAGGGTGACGTCACATGACCCCGCGGCGTAATTTAACACCGCGTTGCCATGGACACGAGTGACGCCGGCAGAGTCAAGGTAAGTAATAGCATTGCAGAGGCCTCACGCGATCCCCCGGCATTTAATTTTAATGCCTCGAGGAAGTGCGCGGGGCCTCTGCAACCGCCCGCGCCCTCCCCCCCCCAAATAAAATCTCCCGCCCTCCACTTTGCGCACCTCTGGGTTATACCATATATATACACACGCACACACATATATACACACACACACACATAAATATACACACACGTGTATGTGTGTATAAAACAGACAATATATATACATATAGTATGATATATATATATAAACATACTATATGTGTATGTATGTATATGTGTATATATATATATATTGCACGCACACACACATATAACGTTTTATCCAACTTTTTCATTTATCATCTGTAGAGAAAATGAACAATGTCGCCAAAAGCGCTATTTTTCAAAATGTACTGCTGCGGCACAGTTTATTCGAGCATTTGCCCGTTCTGTGCCGCAGCAGTAGCCTGGCGCGCGCCCGAGAGTGACGGGCGCGCGCCGAAGCAGCGGAAGAGCGCCCTCCGATCGGGGCGCTCTCCCTACCGCTGCCGGGTCCTCCCTACCGCCGCCGGAATCCCTCGGGGAGCCCCTGGATGCGCGTGCAGGGGGCGCACGCTCCCGAAGACGCGTGACCGCGCGTCATGCCGAGGGGCGGCCACTAGCAAGCCGGGAAATCTCCCGGCTTGCGGATCTGGCCGCAGTGTAATAAACTGTGTCGCCAGTGTAGCATCTCTACTAATTAGTGTAAAATGATACTTCATATAAAGCAGGTTATGGGACCCAGTATAAAATGACCTTCATGTCTCTTATCACATCCCAGTATATGGATATCTTCTATTATCACAAGCTGCTAACATGTGACAGGGCTCAGGGTCTGAGCCCAGAATGTGACATATTGAACATTCTCATTCTAAATTTCAAAAAATATTGTGTTGATTTCTGACCTGACTGCCGTGGTTACAGCTCAACCACTCTGTTCTACTGCATGTCACCACTTTCTGCCACAACCAGCTGACGGTGGATCTGCAAGGAGTTCAACGCTCATTGGCATCAAATCTGTGGCTTGGTTGACGTATCATTTCTCCAGCTTTTTATTGTATTGTTTTTAAATAGATTATATTTATTTAGTTGAATAGATTATATTTCTTAGTACAATAGATTCTATTTATTAGTTTAATAGATATTTATTTAGTTTGATACATTATATTTCTTAGTTTAATAGATCATATTTGTTAGTTAAATAGATTATATTAACTAGTATTTAAGTCTCCCCCTCAGAGCCCCATTAGATAAATATTTTAGGACCCTTGTGCATATTTCACATCTTTTCGGAGTCGCTTATTTTTTAGACCCTCGGAGCCGAAACCTAAAGGGGTCAGCTAAGAAAATTCGGATCAAGAGGAGCCGCACAGCTTAAAGACAGAACATTTCCAAGGGAGATGGAGACAATTTGGGTAAGATCTGATTAAAGGACAACCTTTGGGGAAGGAAAGGGTGATGGGGGAGTGTAAGAGGGGGGTGAGAGAGCAAGGTGGTGTGTCAGATTGGGGCAGAGCAAGAGAACGCAAAAATGATGGGGATTTGCTGCATACCAAAAAAAACAATTAGTGATACTTTTACCAGTGCCCCTTAGTCTCAGGGAAGACCGGCATTTCGTCCAATGTATACAATAAGATTGATGGAAAAGGGCACACAGATTTGAATAAAAAAAGATAATTTATTGTGCCACAGACTACAATGTTTTGGCTGCTGGCCTTTCTTTGCTGGATTTAGTGGGTTTAGCCACTTTACCTGAGAAAGACCAGCAGGCCGAAATGTTGTAGTCTATGGCAGTGCAAGAGAAAACAGGTTGGGGGGGGTGGGTTCTCGCAAGGTCGCCGACCCATGGGTGAGGGTCCCCGGTGGAAACTAGTCCTGGACCCCGGGAAAGCTGTCTGTGGCCCATACAAGCTGAGTAACATGTAGAAAGGACACATGTATGTTCAGAATGAGTTAGCATGGTATTTTGAGAGGCATCATAGCAGGTCAGTGCAAGTCAGTGCAGAGCACTGCAAGGTCAGTCAGTATGAGGAAGGGTCCGATGGAGGAGTTGGAGGGTCCCAGAATCTCTTAAAGCAGGGGTGCGCAAATCGAGGGGCGCGACATTTTCTTGGGAGGAGGGGCTCGGCGCTTACAGTGGCCCCTCGCTCTTCCCCACAGCATTTAAATTAAATGCCGGAAATCGCGCGCAAGTCCTCTGTAAGTTCCCTTTCCTTGTCTCCGGCGGCTTCTGGCGACAGCAACGTGGCGTCACATGATGTGGCATTGCCATAGCAACGTGATATCACATGACGTCGTTACATCAGAACGTCGGAGACAAGGTGGGGAGGGGGGAGGGGGGAGCAGGGGAAAAAGGTTGCGCAACCCTGTCTTAAAGCATTGTCTTGCATACAGATCAGAGGCCAAGAATGGATATGGATATCCGATGTGAAGCCGGAAATAAGACAGAAAAGACCGTTTCGGGAGAAGAAGGTGAGTGATGAAATAGCCGTCACTGTGTAACTCTTCCAATTACCTGCAACTTCATGCAGAGAAATAGCAACGCTTGTTTTTAACGTGTTAAGCGCCTAATGGGGAATTCAACTGCTGAGAGGTTAAGGGAGTTACTCACCAAACTCAGCGACGTTTCTGTGTCTCTGTGATAACTCCCCTAGGACATGCCTGAAAACCAGAGGTAACTCAATGTATTTTTGATAAATAGAAACATGACCTTCTGGGGAGGGGTATATAATGGGTACTGGGCCTGGTGAGGTGGGTATAACGGGTACTGGGCCTGGTGAGGTGGGTATAACAGGTACTGGGCCTGGGGAGGGGTGTATAACAGGGTACTGGGCCTTGGGAGGGGTGTATAACAGGGTACTGGGCCTGGGGAGGGGTGTATAACAGGGTACTGGGCCTTGGGAGGGGTGTATAACAGGGTACTGGGCCTTGGGAGGGTTGTATAACTGGGTACTGGGCCTGGGGAGGTGGGTATAACGGGTATTTGCCCTGTGGAGGGCGGTATAACGTGGTATTGCGGAGGGGGTATAAGTGGCACAGGAGCTCTTGCGATACAGAGTATCACTGTCCCTGGTTACAAACACTTCATGTCTCCTGCAGGTCAGGACACGCACGAAGGTGGTGCCCTTTGTGCCACCAGACGACGAGGCGGGCTACGAGGCGGACGACGAGGCATACGACATAGCGGGCATCAAGTGGAACAATGAGGTGGGCTACAAGGCGGCCGAGGAGGCAGACGTGGTGTACGATGACCAAGGAGCATACGACAGGTGTGGCCGGATCTGCTGCTTCACCTTTTTTAGGCGGAGGAGAAGACCCCAGGAGCAGGTAGGAGAATACGAGAGGTGCGGACAGATCTGCTGCTTCACCTTTTTTAGGCGGAGAAGAAGCCGGGAGCAGGTAGCAGAGGAGCCAGGGCGTAGATACAGGGGTATTCTAGGGGCCCTGAGAAGTTGGTTTGACCGCAGGAGAGGCAGATAAGATCAGGAAGGCTGCGGGAGGGGCAGGTACTAGAGGGAGATAGGGATATTGGGCGTGAGAGGGTGAGAGAGAACAAGGAGCAGGGCCGGAGCACGGGTTTCATGCGCCCGAGGCGAAACTTAAAATTTGTGCCCCAGTTGTATAAAAAATAATAAGATAAATAAAATAATAAAATAAACAGTGGCGTAGCTATCGGGACTGCAGGGGGTGCGACCGCACCCCAGCGCGACGCAAAATAAAAACAAAAGGGCGCCAAAATACTGGATAAAAAAAAGAATAATAATTTTAAAAAAAAGATAAATAAATTAGAAATAATAAGAAAAAAAATAATAATGATTATTAATGCGCCCCTAGGACCTTTGCGCGCTAGGCGACCGCCTAATGGCCGGCCGGCCCTGCGAGGTATGCGGGAGGAAAAGGGGTGAATGGGATAGATATGCAGGGGGATGGGGGAGCAGGTGAGTTATACACAGGGGCACAAGGGCCCCATCACCTGCATCTCTATATACTGAGTGTGCCCCTGTGTATAACAACGCTGATCTGTGCTGCTCCATCTGATCTCACTGCGCAGTGATCCAGGGACCCTCCGATCGCCATTTAATGGGGTCAGGAAGGAATTTTTTTTCCCCATTGCACAGCAGGGGTTATGTTTCGCCTTCCTCTGGATCACAGCAACAAACTGCCCTTTGTGCATGAATTATCAGTGAGATCTTTATACACCCTGCATTGGTCTTCACTCCTTTGCTGCCGGAGGGGCCTGCAGTGCATTGCTCTGCGTGTTACTATATTGCTCTGCAATGTGCTGCAGGCCCCTACCAGCAAAGAGATTCATTATTTCAATAAAATACTCTCTTTAATCCAACCTATGTGTAGTGTCTTTTCTATCCGTTGTATCTATTGCTAACAGCTCAGTGATTCTTCCCCAGGTCGCTGCACTAGTGTCACACTGCCAAGCCAGGTGTGAGGGAGATTTATAGGGTCACATATACACTTCTGCCAAAACACGAGTGCAAACAGGAAGCCCTTCTGATCTCATATCTTTTATTACACAAAACGGTATCTAAAAAGGTAAAAAGAACATACATGGGATTCTGCTACAAATATCTCTCTAATTACAAACCAATTAGCAAATCATTCAGATTAGAGTCGAGCGGAAAAAAAAAAAGGGTTAAGTATCTCATGTACAGTATATGCAGTGCAGGCTGTTCTGCGCATTACATGCAGGGGACAACGTTTAGGGGATATAAGTAATGCTGATCTCAGAGCTGACCGGCTGACCTGCTCTTCTGGCTGACCGGCTGACCGGCTGACCTGCTCTTCTGGCTGACCGGAGGACCTGCTCTTCTGGCTGACCGGCTTCCCTTCTTCCAGCTAACTGACCTGAATTGTGGCCCCTTGCTCTTCTGGCTGACCGGCTTCCCTTCTTCCAGCTAACTGACCTGAATTGTGGCCCCTGTATCTCCCAATTAAACGTTTTATTGGCATATTCTTGTTTGACTCGTTCTATACAGACATTTTCTATATATTCATTGTGGGATTTGATAACATCTGTAAGATCTCTCAGAATATCACATTCTGTACGTTTGTGCTGAATATTTTTCCATTCTCAATTTACTTAATATTAGTTTTTGGCTTCAATTATTTATATCGAGCCCAAAATACCTTTATACAGGATGCTGTTCCCTTTATCCCACAAATGCTGCTTCATTAAAGCCCATGGGTGGCACTTAATGCATTCTCAGACTTTTAGGCAACATCCCTAATTTCCAAACATGGGATAAAATCTGTGCATATTTAAATGGTTAATTTTCCCATTTTTCCATTGTGACAAAATATCAATTTTCTCACTCAGACTACTAAATCCCTCCCCAAAAATATCCGTTTCACATAAGTGTGTGCGCGTCTCCTTCCGC
Organism: Ascaphus truei; assembly: GCF_040206685.1. Taxonomy (NCBI): domain Eukaryota; kingdom Metazoa; phylum Chordata; class Amphibia; order Anura; family Ascaphidae; genus Ascaphus; species Ascaphus truei. The sequence continues at coordinate 14,317 of NW_027453868.1, read as the reverse complement.
CTAACTGGCACGTCATCCTTACGGGCGCCACTCCTTGTAACTCCACGCTGCCCTCCAGTGGTAAAAGAAATAAGATACATTTACTGTACTCGTCTGGCAGCTGCTCCCGTATAAGGTGGGTAACTCTGTATTAGGGGTCTTGGTAGAGTATATTTTATACTTATGTCGGATAGATGAGAAAATAATATTCCTAACGGGTTATTGTGAGAGGCCTTAGATCTTATCCTATATGCACGCAGCCCTCGCCTCTCTGACCTTGAACACGTACTTCAATCTGATTTTTTGACACTTGAGCGAAAAGAAAGGGTTAAGTATCTCATGTACAGTATATGCAGGGCAGGCTGTTCTGCGCATTACATGCAGGGGACAACGTTTAGGGGATATAAGTAATGCTGATCTCAGAGCTGACCGGCTGACCTGCTCTTCTGGCTGACCGGAGGACCTGCTCTTCTGGCTGACCGGCTTCTCTTCTTCCAGCTAACTGACCTGAATTGTGGCCCCTGTATCTCCCAATTAAACGTTTTATTGGCATATTCTTGTTTGACTCGTTCTATACAGACATTTTCTATATATTCATTGTGGGATTTGATAACATCTGTAAGATCTCTCAGAATATCACATTCTGTACGTTTGTGCTGAATATTTTTCCATTCTCAATTTACTTAATATTAGTTTTTGGCTTCAATTATTTATATCGAGCCCAAAATACCTTTATACAGGATGCTGTTCCCTTTATCCCACAAATGCTGCTTCATTAAAGCCCGTGGGTGGCACTTAATGCATTCTCAGACTTTTAGGCAACATCCCTAATTTCCAAACGTGGGATAAAATCTGTGCATATTTAAATGGTTAATTTTCCCATTTTTCCATTGTGATAAAATATCAATTTTCTCACTCAGACTACTAAATCCCTCCCCAAAAATATCCGTTTCACATAAAAGTGTGTGCGCGTCTCCTTCCGCCTAACTGGCACGTCGTCCTTACGGGCGCCACTCCTTGCAACTCCACGCTGCCCTCCAGTGGTAAAAGAAATAAGATACATTTACTGTACTCGTCTGGCAGCTGCTCCCGTATAAGGTGGGTAACTCTGTATTAGGGGTCTTGGTAGAGTATATTTTATACTTATGTCGGATAGATGAGAAAATAATATTCCTAACAGGTTATTGTGAGAGGCCTTGGATCTGATCCTATATGCACGCAGCCCTCGCCTCTCTGACCTTGAACACATACTTCAATCTGATTTTTTGAGACTTGAAACTGGATTTCCCAAAACAAACTGATTTTAAACACTGACAAGACTGTAACAATGGTATTTGGGACCAGAGCTAAATTGCTAAAGCTGCCAATGACAGAGTTTCAGATAAAAACCAGCTCTAATACCATCCTAGCCCCTGTTACTTGTTTGAAATATCTGGGCATATAGTTCAACTCCCATTTAACATTTGGGTTGCACATTGATACCCTGACATCCAAATCCTATGCCAAACTAGGTGTACTTTACAGGAACAAATCCTCCCTAAGGCCCTCATGCAGTAAGCAGCGATAAGCCACTTATCACCAGCTTATCGCCAAAAAAGCCTACAGCGATTCAGAAAGCCCAGAGAAGCTGGCGATTAGAGCAAAAATAACCGGGGTTTTTTTGCCGGAAAATAAATAAATAAATAAAATCGGCAGACGCGCGGTGATAAGCCACTTTTCAGCACTGATCGACAGTTTTTCAAACACGCTCAATTCTATAAGCCCTGATCAGCTTATTGCGGCTAATCGCCACTTTAAAATTGCTGTTTCTTCTCCAAATTGTCCCGCCACAAAAGTTGGCAAGAAGGTGGGGTGAAGCTGCGATGAAAATAACATGCATGTGTCCCAGAGCTGATATCCATTAATATCAGCACCAGAGACCCCCGGCATGAATCCGATGCATAAAAAATGCATTTACAGGCAACTTCATTACCGCCAAGGCAATGAAGGGGTTATACACTCGTGCCAGGCTTATTGTGGGTAGCGGGGGTGGGTGAAGGTGGTATTTGGCCCTGGGTGGGTGTTTAGGCCTTGCCAGGGGGTTGCAGGATGACTTAACCTCTTATTTAACTTCGTGGTTAATACCGCTAAGGTAATGAAGGGGTTAACCCCTCCCGCTACCCCCCCCACCCGGTAGGCCTAAACACCCATCCTTGGGGCCAATACCCCGTTCACCCACCCCCACTACCCACAATAAACAAAAATACACATAACAGCCCCAATAGCCACCTCCTAGGTCCCTAATAAACCATTACAATATTCATAAAACCATTATTTTGTTTACACCCAGGATTATTACATGGGAATTAGGGCTGTGTTATTCAGTGAGGGGTTGTATGTTTGTATTCGTAGGGACAGGCAAGGCCAGAGCCAGATGGGGTTCTCCTGCCTCTGTCCTCCCTGTCTCCTGACCCTTCCTGTAGCTGGACAAAGAAGAAGAAGCAGGCACACAGTCTTACTCAAAGGAGGTTTAATATGCCATAAAGTCCAACGTTTCGGCAGTCTAATACTGCCTATCTCAAGGTGAAGGCTACCAAACACAAGAAAACAGTCACAATATATACCACCCCCCTGATACTCACCCCTCCCCGCTCTGCCACATAACCAGGATGTTGACGCCCCCTAGTGACGTCAGAGCTACCATATGGCGCCCCCTAGTGATGTCAGAGCTACCATATGGCGCCCCCTAGTGACGTCAGACGTCTAGGTCTAAATCCCTGGCAATACAGCATAGAGCTGTCTTGGAGGACTGCAGCCACAGCCACACCTCTCCCCAGACTGAACACTCCCCCATGATGACGTCAGCGTGACCCGGCCGTCAGGGGGGGGAATAGGGGGGGGGCGTGCACCAATCAAGACTGTACTCACAGGGCTGGACAAAGATGTATCCGTCGCCATGGGATCAGTGTCAGAGCAGGGAGGAGTGAGACACTCCTATAAATCACCCTGAAAGTGTAAATAAACCACACACCAAAATATTCATAAAGCATATGTCAACAAAACTAATACAGCAATATACTATTAAAAACATGTGACTGTATACTGCTGATGACATCAGTATAATCCTGCAAAGTTACAGTGAAATGCCACATAAGAATATGCAGTATATCAGTATTTAGAATATACTAGTGTGTATACCTAGTCAGAAATGGGTACACACAGCCAGTGGGGGGGGGGGGGGGGGGGGGGAGAGAAGGGGGAGGGAGGGGAGGGAGGGAAGGGAAAAAAAACACACAAAAAGGATAATCTTCCCAATAGGTAAGTGCAGAGTCCATGGATGGTGCAAGATCAAATATGCCTGTAGAAAGACAAAAAATTACCTTCTATTAAGGAAGCATTTTAAATTCTGTTGCTCATTAAGACCCATACCGTTGCTGGTATTTAAAGCATGTATCCAGAATGCTTCACGTCTCAATAAGAAAGTCTCCCTATCTGGAGTGAGAAAATGTGAAAAGATATAGTGCGCTACTACAATCAATAAAAGTGAGGTGATATAGTGATGTACAAAAAGAGGTGACCTTTAAACACGTAGAGTATATGGAACGTCTGCAGCTGTGGCACCAGGGATGGCTCAAATACCCCCTAATAGCAAACAGAAATACAAAAAAACACAGCGCACAACGCTCATAGTGCATTAAAAATTATATTAGTAACCACAAAATAAAGGTGAGTATTAAGCGTACATTTAGATAGAAAAAACAATCATTTCAGGGTTAATGTTACCCAAGCACCAACGGACGCCAATAGAGATGTCGTGGCTCTCTCCTTCTCAATCCCTCAGCCTCGGGGTAGGGCCTGGGTGGTCTTCCAATCGGTTAGCTGTTAGTACAGCCCTCAGCCTCAAGGTAGTACTTAGGAGGTCTCCAGTTCAGCTGAACAGCAGTACAGCCAATTCGCCGTGCCAAGCAATAATGTCTCTCACTGTTCCAGTCTCTGTAGCAGCGGAGCACACACTGTGGGGCGTCTATTTTTAATTTTTATGATTCTCCCGCTTTGGGGGGTGACTGAATTGACTACCGGTAGTCAGACTGTTACAGACCGAGCAGCTCATGCATCTAAAGTTACCCGGTCTGCCACCCTCCAGAAAATGAGGAGTTCTGTAGTTACCCTCATTATCTGCATGTATCAGGCTATCCGCCAGATTCCTCCCTCTTTGGAATGCCACCATTGGTGGTACACAGCAACTTTCAGATAATATATCATCATTTTGCAGAATATGCCAGTGTTTAAGACTGGTAGATTTAATAAAACCACCAGCTTGACTGTACGTAGTAAGCAGGAAGGAAAAGACTTGGATCACAACTATGAAAAAACGAGAACTGGAGGCTAATAGAAAAAATAACAAATTATTTATTGGGACATAACTAATTAAAAAGAGAAACCTCTCGCATGGTGCGCTTTATCAAAGAGTAGTTTCACTGGTCTTAATCAAACTCTTATATGGTTTACACCCTCAAAAGCACCGCCCACTTGTGTCCAGGTAAACACAAACCCCCAGGACACACATTCCCTGTGAAATGAAACACAGGAAAGGGGCGTAATGCTCAGAGGGAAGAGATCCACAGAGGGAATAAACAGGTAAAAAATTAATAAAAAATCACATACAAAAGAAATATCAATAACACATATATATCAACTGTGGAAACATAAACATACACATGTCCAAATCTATAGTGAATATTCAATGTATATTTAACCCATTGATTTGTTAATTTTAATATCATAAGATGGCATATGAATGGTATATCATCAAACTCCTAGACACAATAGATACTGCACCGACACACTTTATTCGAGCAAATGCCTGGTTTGTACCTGGCAGAAACCTGGAATCCGCCACTGCTCACCTCTTGCATGCTTCGTTGCGCTTGCCTTCCCAGCCACGGTTCATGCCTGGCTGACGGGGGCCTGATCTTGTTAAATGATAATGAGAATGATTTACTAGGCTGCGATGTTTCGATTGTCCACCAGATGGCATAAACTCATGACTTAAGTAATGTGTGGCCTTTGCAAGTTGTTTCGTTTCCAAAAAAAGTTACTTTATCCCAGTACAGTATGCTATTGTGTAACTTGTCCTTGAGACTGAAGGAATAGTTGCAAAAAATGTATCAATTTAGGCTTTACATACAGTAATGTATTAAATAAAGACAAAGATCATTTTCACTTACACTATTCTACAGAGACATGAGTGAACAAGTGGAGCCCGTGTTCCAAAAACCTGACAGAAGTTATGCTTATTTGATATGGGCCGCTATAAATGCAACAGAGGATAAGATGGCAACAGTTGTTCAAATTTATCAGTATTTTATCGAAAATTATGACTTTTACAGATTTTCGCCAACTCCTCATTTGTGGAAGCATGCAATAAGGAAAAGGTTATGTAGTGACCCCTGTTTTCACCGTATTGAGCCCCAATTTGTTGGAGGGTATTGGTGTGTGTCACAGGGTTTTTCCCGTATCTATGATAATGGAGGCGGCAAAAGGCGAAGGGTCGTGTTAAAACGAAATAAGAAGCGACAGTCCCTGCCAAGCAATGCGCCAGAACCAGAACCAGAACCAGCAGCAGCACCAGCTTATCATCATGGTCCTGCCGTCGGTGACAAATCTGAGATGGATTTCGCAGCCAGTTTTGATGAAGCTTGCATGTACCTAAGCGATTTCCCGCTGACTACAGGTGGGCTAGTCCCTCTGCAAAATGATGAAAGCTGGACTGGAAGTGGGCCGGCGCCAGCGCAAGCTGAATGGGAAATTTAGTAATACTGTACTGTACAGTATGGTGAGTACTGTATTTTTGCCGTATTATTTTGGTGGGGCTGGCTGGGAACTTCTTTAGGGGGCTGACCATTACTGTACATTAAAACTTTTCATTTTGTTTTTCCTCAGAAAAGAAAACGGCTAATGGGGGGATTTCGATGGATTATATTGTACTGTATGCTGATGTTTTCCGGCCATACAGTATACTGTGTAATAAACCCGAATAAATAAAACTACTGTATGCATTTATTCTACAGTACATGTTCAGTAAATTACTGCACATACTGGGGGCGAGATGTGTTTGCAGCAGAGAGAGATTTAATAATATTGTACAGTGAGCAGGGGGTTCCCTGAGCCAGAAATTAATGCTCAGGGAACCCCCCTGCTCCTGATCAATATTATTAAAAATACGGAAAATGCTGCGTCATTACCATAGCGGATAGCCGCTAAGGCAATGAAGGGGTTAACCCACCGTGCCCGCTTTATTGTGTGTAGTGGGGATGGGTGAGGGGGGTATTTGGCCCTTGGTGTGAGTTTAGGACTTGCGGGAGGGGGGGGGGGTTGCGGGTGCACTTAACCCCTTCACGATCGTAGCAGTTAATACCGCTACGGTCATGAAGGGGTTAAGCCCTCCCGCTACCCCACCCCCCCCCCCCCCCCCGCAAGCCCTCCCCAACCATCGTTGGGGCGAATACCCCATTCACCCACCCTCCCGCTACCCACAATAAAAAAATACACACACACAGCAGCCGCCAAAAAATAAATAAATAAATGACAATAAATACATTGGAAATACATTTTTATTGATAGTGTAGATGTGCAGGGGGTCTCCGGAGCTGAACCGCGGTGGTTTTAGGTCTGGGGACCCCGTGCCCCCCGAGATACAGGCCCCTTTAGGGGGTGCCGGTAGCCCTCTGCTTGGTTTAAAGGTCCCGATCACGTGATCGCGGCCTGTAAACCAAGCAGAGCAGAGGGATACCGGCACCCCCTAAAGGGGCCTGTATCTCGGGGGGCACGGGGTCCCCAGACCTAAAACCACCGCGGTTCAGCTCCGGAGACCCCCTGCACATGTACACTATCAATAAAAATGTATTTCAAATGTATTTATTGTCATTTATTTATTTATTTATTTATATTTATTTATTAATTGTGCTGCTGCTGCTGCAAGTCGTAAACTCACACCAAGGGCCAAACACCCCCCTCAACCCCAATAAAAAAAATTCACGCACAGCAGCCCCACAATTAATAAATAAATCTAAATAAATAAATAAATAAAATCTATGTAAAACCCCCTCCCCCTATTCTCGCTTTTAAAACGCCCTGCCTTCTCTCTAATCTATGTAAAAAAAACCTCCCCCTATCCCCCTATCCCCCTATTGTGTGTGTGCGTTAAGCTTCCCTGCAAGCTATGTAAAAAAAACCTCCCCCTATTGTGTGTGTGTTTAAATCTGGCTGGCCTGTGTTTCTGAGTGCTGAGTGCTCTGCGTTTAACCAAGCAGAGCAGAGGGATACCGGCACCCCCTAAAGGGGCCTGTATCTCGGGGGGCACGGGGTCCCCAGACCTAAAACCACCGCGGTTCAGCTCCGGAGACCCCCTGCACATGTACACTATCAATAAAAATGTATTTCAAATGTATTTATTGTCATTTATTTATTTATTTATTTATATTTATTTATTAATTGTGCTGCTGCTGCTGCAAGTCGTAAACTCACACCAAGGGCCAAACACCCCCCTCAACCCCAATAAAAAAAATTCACGCACAGCAGCCCCACAATTAATAAATAAATCTAAATAAATAAATAAAATCTATGTAAAACCCCCTCCCCCTATTCTCGCTTTTAAAACGCCCTGCCTTCTCTCTAATCTATGTAAAAAAAACCTCCCCCTATCCCCCTATCCCCCTATTGTGTGTGTGCGTTAAGCTTCCCTGCAAGCTATGTAAAAAAAACCTCCCCCTATTGTGTGTGTGTTTAAATCTGGCTGGCCTGTGTTTCTGAGTGCTGAGTGCTCTGCGTTTAACCAAGCAGAGCAGAGGGATACCGGCACCCCCTAAAGGGGCCTGTATCTCGGGGGGCACGGGGTCCCCAGACCTAAAACCACCGCGGTTCAGCTCCGGAGACCCCCTGCACATGTACACTATCAATAAAAATGTATTTCAAATGTATTTATTGTCATTTATTTATTTATTTATTTATATTTATTTATTAATTGTGCTGCTGCTGCTGCAAGTCGTAAACTCACACCAAGGGCCAAACACCCCCCTCACCCCCAATAAAAAAAATTCACGCACAGCAGCCCCACAATTAATAAATAAATCTAAATAAATAAATAAATAAATAAAGACATGAAGAGAAATAAATACTGTATATACTGTACAGTATATACACTGTATATATATATATATATATATATATATATATATATATATATATATATATATATATATACAGTATACATATATACACTGTGTATATATACTGTATATATATATATATATATATATATATATATATATATATATATATATATATATATATACATACTGTATGTGAGTGAAAAGAGAAAAAAGTAACCCGTATGGGAGCACTCAGGTATGCAATTGATATATTTGTTTATTTATTTGACACAGTGCAAAAAGGGATGAATAAACAGTACATGATTTAAAAACACTTAAAAAAGAGGCATGGACCCTTAAACACTAATGAACAGCACTAGGGAACGACACACACTGTCAACCCTAAACATGAAAAGGATAGTGACTCAAAAAACACTAGGGAGAATCAAAGTGAATCACAATACAGTAGGTTACTGGGTTTAAAGGCACCTACAGTATACAACGCTAAGGATAATGCACACTACAATACCAAAAAGTATTTTAACCAAGCAAGTAAACCAAAATCAATATATACTGTAAGTAACAACCAGAAAAGACAATTTAAAACCAAACTAACCCTTACAATACCAAGGATTACATCTATCTAATTGTAAAAAACCTTATACAGTACATTATACACAGCATTGTTTAAAAACCCCTTCCCCCCTAATGTTTGTGTTAAGCAGATTACACTGAAGGGAGAGAGATATAAAGGCCTAAAGCCCCTTCCCCCCCTAATGTTTCTGTTAAGTAGATTACACTGAAGGGAGAGAGATATAAAGGCCTAAAGCCCCTTCCCCCCTAATGTTTGTGTTAAGCAGATTACACTGAAGGGAGAGAGATATAAAGGCCTAAAGCCCCTTCCCCCCCTAATGTTTCTGTTAAGTAGATTACACTGAAGGGAGAGAGATATAAAGGCCTAAAGCCTTACCTGCATTGGTAAACCCTCCCTGCATTGGTAAACCCTCCCTGCATTGATGTCGTGTAGTGTACAGTACAGTATGTAAATGTGGGGAGGAGGGGGGCCCAATGTGCATAATGTACTGTGAGGTCTAACCACCCTCACCCCCTACCCACATACTGTACCGTTACCCCCCCCCCCCCCCCCCCATCCTGGCCATGGCCCCTCACGCACAGCAGCTCCACAATTAATAAATAAATCTAAATAAATACAGTACATGAAGAGAAATAAATATATACTTTATATATAAATGTGAGTTTATAACTAAAATAAAGAATATTATTTCTAGGGGCCCTAGAACAGAAGTTCCCACGCCAATTTCGCGCTCATTGCTCTTTTTTTTGCTCTTTTTTTACAATGTTGCTGGTCTTGCGGCTTTGCAGTATGCAAGCAAAAAGCGCAGTGTATGAAGTCTGGGTGAGCGCTTTCCACATTTGATGCCTACGGCACCTTCCCATTTCTACACACTTCAATACCTGCACAGTTGGTAGCGCTTTCCATCCCAGCTACCATTCTGGATTTTCACCTCTCACAGGCCATTCTTGCCCGAGTCTGTCCTATCAGACAGGGGCATTAACCTGTATCCACACCACCTGGACAATTTCTCTCTGTCAGAGACTTGTGCTATTTATTTTATATATTTTTGTGTAATTATTCATGCAAATTTATGCTCATTTCATATGTGGTTTTCAACATAAAGTGGCTGCTGGGCCTGATCCTAACTCATACAGTATACAGTAGCGCTTCCCTGTTTGTTAGTTTATTGCAAGCAAAAAGCAGTTTGTAGTACTGAGTGTGAGATAAATTACTGTATTTATCAGTGTTGTTCAAAGAGAGTTGATCAGAAGGATTCCCCTTATATACAGTACGTAGAATTAATAAAATTGTATTATTTTCCGATATCCGCAGTGATTCTGGTCAACCTGACAGATTTTTAGTAATACAGTATACTGTACTGCAAGACCATGTGTTGTCTACCTTTTACTACAGTATACTGTACTGTATGAATGACAATAGAGTGCTGTATACTTTATAAGGGGAATCCTTCTGATCAATTCTCTTTGATCAATACTGATAAATACAGTATCATATTTATACCCCTTTAGCACCTGTCGTTCCATCCTATGCACCCATTTACTGTACAATGGTGATTGCGGTCGTATTCACGTACTTTATGTGAGATAAATTAACCAGTTCTTTTATTGCTGAAGTCGCCACAAAATACTTTTATTTACAAATACAGTACAATACAATGGTGAAACATTTCAAGTTAACAGCAATTCAAAACATCAACACACAATAATACATACTTTACAGTACTGTATACTGTACTAGTATATTTGGGCCTTGTCTTTGGGGGTTTATTAATGCAATTATTAGGGTGACCTGGCGTTGGAAATACTGACACAGTACAATCCTACAGTACAGCTACACCACCCACCCCCTCCCTTAGAGTTTTTAATCCCTCCCTGGCCAAGCATCAATCGTCTGGCTAATCCAATCCAAGCCATTGTTTTGTTAAACTGGCCCTGGGCTGTTCAGAACAGCCACTGCTTCTAAATTACTGAAAATATACAGGATAAATATACAGTGATGTGAAATAATCCTTTCTGTGTGTCTGAGAGTGTTGAAAGTCACCAGGTCCTCATCTAGTAGAGTACATTCTCGAATACCTTTAGAATAAAAATACAGTATATATAAATATACAGTATAAATATTGCACAGTATACTGTAATGTTAAATAACCCATCCTGTTCTTTTTCCCTTCATACTGTAACAGTATCCTCATTGTGTCTGCGGTACAGTAGTTCATTGAGAGAGGAGAGGTTTTGTGTACATCATTACTGCTGTTTATATACTGTACATTTGACTGCACAAGCAGATTTGACGAACACAAGGCCCCCCCTCCCCTCTGGTGCACCCTTTTTCCTGGAACGACAAGAAAACAAAAACTTTGTTCAGTTACTGTACTGTACTGTATGTGCGTACTGTATTATGGTAGACCTACTGTACAGTAGGTGGCTGGTGCAGCTTTCTCTGGAAAGAAAAAATGGAGCAGTTAGTAGGCAGTTACTGTAGTATGTCAAACTAGTCTACTGTACTGTATACTGGAACTACTGTAAACTCTGACTATTGGGAAAGCTAAAATCTGTGCCATACTTACCTGTATCATAGTGTACCTACTGTACAATACTACAGCACTGTACTACTTTCCTGATGCTTGTCCATTGCGCGCGATGACAATGGGCAACACAGTGGCAATATGGTCTATATATTTATTGCATCGTTCCTCGGTGAGTACATCGTTCCAAAAACTCATTATGGCTGTATACAACTCGTCCTTCTTGGAGGGTTTCGCCACTTTACGGATGTGGTCCTTCAGCTGATGCCAGACCATTTCGATCGGATTGAAGTCTGGTGATCTGTGATTGGAAAGAAAGGACAATTAGTTTAAGAGATACAGTACACAGTAAAAACAGTGGGGAACATATAAATGGGACACGGTCTACTACACTTACTCCGCTGGCGTCTTCACCCAGTTGATGCCGCGCTCAAGGATATGCGCCGTCGACGCGGTGTGCTTGGGATCATTGTCCTGGTAAAAGCGATGACCATTGGGAAAGTCTTGTGTGATGTATCGCACTATCACGGGCACAATGTTGTCTTGGAAGAAATCTTTATTCATGATTCCTATAGCAAGAAAAGAAAAGTGCTCAATAGTACAGTACAGTGCATACGGTAAGGCAACACTAGTCAAGTACAGTGCATTAGGCGGCATTATATTTGAGAAATTGTACCTTCAAAGACGACAATGCATCCCGGTCCACGCCTAGAGATGGCACCCCACACATGCAGCTTCACAGGGTGTTTTGGCCGTGGCTTCAAAGTTATGCGGCCTTTTTTGTGGAACGCAAATCTTGCAAATCTCTCCAGCGACACAGTAGACTCATCAGTGAAGATGCAATCCTGGAAAGTCTCACCGCTGTCGATCCATGCCTGGGCCTGGAGCACTCTTTTGATTTTGTTTGCGTCCCGTATCATGGGGTACGCTCTGTAATGACAATGAATAAAAAATGTTAGCGTCACAGCGCAGTACAGTTTGCAAAACAACATTTTTACTTTACAGTACAGTACCTCCTGTACTGTCCACTACTAACCTCACACGTCCATATTTCCATCCAATTCTGCGTCTCATCTTCTTTATGCTGCTCTCGGATACAGTCAGATTGTGGTTTTCCTGAAGAGTGTTTTTAACCCTTAATGCGCTCCTCTCATCATTCTCCTCACTTATTCTGTCCACCAGAAGAGTAGTCTCCCTACAATGCAAAGAAATTATATTGTGTTATTAATATGCAGCAATATAAAATGTATACTGTATACTGTACATGTAATGTTGTAATATACAGTAAATATAAATATACAAAAAATGTATACTGCTGTACTATAAATATAAATAGACAAAATATACAGTATACAGTACTGTTGTAATATAAATATACTATATAAATATTCCGTTGTCAGATGAATTGCAATATACCAAAAGTGTATACTGCTGCACAAAAAATATAAATTGACCACACATACAGTACACTACAGTATATACTGTTGTAATATAATAAATATACTATATAAATACTGTATACTGTTGTTATATCATAATAAATACACATCATATACTGTATATTCCGTTGTCAGATGAATTGCAATATACCAAAAGTGTATACTGCTGCACAAAAAATATAAATTGACCACACATACAGTACACTACAGTATATACTGTTGTAATATAATAAATATACTATATAAATACGGTATACTGTTGTTATATCATAATAAATACACATCATATACTGTATATTCCGTTGTCAGATGAATTGCAATATACCAAAAGTGTATACTGCTGCACAAAAAATATAAATTGACCACACATACAGTACACTACAGTATATACTGTTGTAATATAATAAATATACTATATAAATACGGTATACTGTAGATGTACACTACAGTTTTCTATATTTTTTTTGGTTAAGTTTTATAAATACAGTATACTTACGCATTTGTTACCCTTGGTGCCTTTTTGCGGTCTCTGTTTTTTCCTTGTGCATGATAGCACACAGTGCTTGATGGCACAACGAGGCCAGAAGCAGTTAACCAGCGCTGGATATCTGCAATTCGTTGTCCGCTCGTGTACATCTCCTTCATTCTCATGCTGAGATCCTTTGAAATCTTCTTAACAGGCATTGCTGCGAGTACTGTAGAAAGAAATACAAACACAAGAATGTGTATTCGATGTTTAGTCGATGTGTATTCAATGTGCAGTGAATCCACAAAATGGATGGTGTATTTATATGTTAATGACTCACATAACAGACCACCCACTTTCAACACCTGTACCTGGCCACCATGCATAAAAGGTTGTACACGTTGCATAGCCCACCACTTGCTGATCTTTATCTGAGGCATTGTCCAGATACTGCATTGTGCCTCCCGCTTACATGGAGCATCCCCGGTTCTATGGAAGAAAGAATCATCTCACCTCTGCTGTGCCTGCCACACTGAAAAAAAGAAAGGCAGTTACCGTTCCCAAGCCAAAGGCAAAGCGACAGGCTAAGGCCAACAAAGAAAACCTTCTGCTGACCCCAAAGGCTAAGGCTTTTAAAACACGTCAGCCTTATTATGTGAAGAAGAAATACGGTACTGTGCTCGGTTCGCAAGACGCATGGCAGCCAACTCACCGAATCCGCAGACCACTTGCTCCCATATGCTTCGACGACTCTGCTGTAGCTGTCCCGGAAATCTTCAGCCCGGCTTCTCCACCCCCATCTTCTCCGGTTCCATCTGAAGATGCTGCTGCCTCTGAAATCAACGGGTCACTGTCTCCTTTGCTCTTGGACGACTCTGCTTCTCTCCCGGAAATCCAGCGGTCACCTTCTCCATCCCTCTTCCACCACGCTGCAGCTTCTCCTGTACCGGGCATCCCCAGGTCACCTCTTCCACTCTCCATCGATGCCGCTTCTCTCCAGGGAACCCCCATCTCATCCTCCGTTGCACCCATCCCCCCAGATCTCCAGATGCCATGCACAAGCAGCTCGTTGGACCGGATCCTGAATGGGCTAAGTGTGGATCTCCCCGGGAATTCTAGTGTGCTGGCAAAGCTAGATCTGCTTCTGGAGTCGGTGCTACATATGGAGCAACGGCTGGATCA